>NC_064868.1:43518880-43676380 GCF_024139225.1 Suncus etruscus
TCAAAACAACTATGATGTACCATCTCACACCACAGAGATTGGCGCACATCACAAGGAATGAGAATAAGCAGTGTTGGCGGGGATGTGGAGAGAAAGGAACTCTTATTCACTGCTAGTGGGAATGCCGTCTAGTTCAATCTGTATGGAAAGCGATATGGAGATTCCTCCAAAAACTGGAAATTGAGTTCTCATACGATCCAGCTATTCCACTCCTAGGGATATACCCTAGGAACACAAAAATACAATATAAAAATCCCTTCTTCACACCTATATTCACTGTTGCGCTATTTACAATAGCCAGACTCGAAATAATCAAGATGCCCTTCAACAGATGAATGGCTAAAGAAACTGTGGTACATATACACAATGTAATATTATGCAACCATCAGGAGAAATGAAGTCATGAAATTTTCCTATACATGAATGTACATGGAATCTATTATGCTGAGTGAAATATGTCAGAGGGAGAGAGATAGACACAGAGTAGTCTCACTCATTTTTGGGTTTTAAGAAAAAAAAAAGACATTTTTGCAACAATTCTCAGAGACAAAGAGAGGAGGGCTGGCGGGCCCAGCTCACTACATGAAGCTCACCACAAAGGTTGATGAGTGCTGTAGAGAAATATCATAACGATATGAGAACTATCATAACAATGTGAATGAATGAGGGAAGTGGAAAGCCCCTCTAGAATACAGGTGAGGGTGGGGTGGGGAGGAGGGAGATTTGGGACATTAGTGGTGGGAATGTTGCACCGGTGAAGAGGGGCATTGCTTACATGACTGAAACCCAAATACAATAATTTGTAATCAAGGTGTTTAAATAAAGATATTAATATAAAAAAACAAAAGTGAGTTTTGGCTTGGTGCTTGGAGATACCATGAGGAAGAAGCCATGAGAAGCCACTTTTAAAAAGCCACTGACTCCTTGACTTTTCTGACTGGTTTGGCGTATTGTTTCTTCACTGCTACCCTACTTATTCAAACCCATCCTCCTAATGGGTTAGAAACATGGCATGTGGGGTGATCTCACAACCCATGGATTTTTCTTTTACAGTCTTTTATTTGATGTTATGTTTGTTGATTGGTGGCATAGTCTAATATATCTTAGAAATGACATCAGAGCAAAAGCTTCATAAACTCTGGTTTGCATTATCACTGTAAAACATGAGTAGATATTTTTGCTCTTTAACATTTGGAAAAACAATTTAGTAAGTTGAAATTTACTATATATAGTATATATACACTATATAGAGACCATTTTAGTACATTTTTTCTGCTATGTTTTTTTTAAATATGATGTATACGATTTTATTTTCTTTCTTCTTTCTTACATACTTTCTTTCCTTCTTTCTTTCTTCTTCCTTCATTTTTTCTCTTTCTTCTTTCTTTCTTTCTTTCTTTCTTTCTTCCTTCTTCCTTCCTTCCTTCCTTCCTTTCTTCCTTCCTTCCTTCCTTCCTTCCTTCCTTCCTTCCTTCCTTCCTTCCTTCCTTCCTTCCTTCCTTCCTTCCTTTCTTTCTTTCTTTCTTTCTTTCTTTCTTTCTTTCTTTCTTTCTTTCTTTCTTTCTTTCTTTCTTTCTTTCTTTCTTTCTTTCTTTCTTTCTTTCTTTCTTTCTTTCTTTCTTTCTTTCTTTCTTTCTTTCTTTCCTTCCTTCCTTCCTTCCTTCCTTCCTTCCTTCCTTCCTTCCTTCCTTCCTTCCTTCCTTCCTTCCTTCCTTCCTTCTTTCCTTCTTTCTTTCTTTCTTTCTTTCTTTCTTTCTTTCTTTCTTTCTTTCTTCTTTCTTTCTTTCTTTCTTTCTTTCTTTCTTTCTTTCTTTCTTTCTTTCTTTCTTTCTTTCTTTCTTTCTTTCTTTCTTTCTTCTTTCTTTCTTTCTTTCTTTCTTTCTTTCTTTCTTTCTTTCTTTCTTTCTTTCTTTCTTTCTTTCTTTCTTTCTTATCTTCAGATGCCTTACGCTTTGCACCACCGCTCCAGCCCCTACAATTTCATTTTCTAGTGAGCTCAAATTTGCCAGTAAAAAGAATTTTTCTAAAATGAGGTAACATATGTATCTAAGTTTGAGTTCAGAGGATATAAAATAGCAAATTTGAATTATTTTAAGCTTTTGTTTTGTTTTGTTTTTTTGTTTTTTTGGGCCACACCCGGCGGTGCTCAGGGGTTACTCCTGGCTGTCTGCTCAGAAATAGCTCCTGGCAGGCACGGGGGACCATATGGGACACCGGGATTCGAACCAACCACCTTTGGTCCTGGATCGGCTGCTTGCAAGGCAAATGCCGCTGAGCTATCTCTCCGGGCCCCTAAGCTATTTTTAATGGTAGGCATTGGGATATTTTTCCCCTGCAAAATAAAAGTTTAAGTTCATTAAGTGAACAATCTACTAAGTGGTACCTATGGTGCTAGACAGGTTTTACCTTTCTAAAACATTTAACATGACTATTTTATTCTGAGTTTATTTTGGGCACATCCAGTAATCCTCAGGGGTCCATCCTGACTCTTCACTTGGGAATTACTCCTGAAGTGCTCAGGGAACCACATCAAACCTGGGTTGATAACATGCAAGGCAAAGACCTGCTGTGCTATTGCTCCAGACCCTAGTATGACTTTCATACACAATCTTATCAAGAAGGAAGAGTTGATGATTAACCACCATTACATTTTATTGTTTTTCTTCTTTTTTTTTTGTTTTTTTGGGCCACACCCGTTTGACGCTCAGGGGTTACTCCTGGCTATGCACTCAGAAACCACCCCTGGGTTGGGGGGACTATATGGGATGCCGGGGGATCGAATCACTGTCTGTCCTACACTAGCGCTTGCAAGGCAGACACCTTACCTCTAGCGCCACATTCCCGGCCCCCATTTTATTGTTTTTCATTTACATGGAGATATTTTTAGTTTTCTGATTTTCACTTTCAGATTTTCTATGAAGGGATGACATTAAATGGTAGACTATTCAGCAAGGTACTATGGACCACTGAAGCCTAATCTCACTGAGGAACTCTGGTATATGATAAAGATCTCAGAATCAATCACATTATAAGGGGTATTGATATATCAACAAGTCTATGGATGAAGGCTATACATTGACTACATTGTCTACAGTTAAAATTCATTGAAGTTGCCAGAGTGATAGTACAGTAGATAGGACTTTGACTTGTACTTGGTTCACCCTGGTTTGATCCCTAACATGCTATATTTTCCAAGCCTGCCAGGAGTAATTTCTGAAAGTAGAGGCAGGAGTAACCCCATAGCGCAGCTGGGTGTGGCCCCAGAACCAAAAAAGAAAACTCTTATCAAAGTGATTCTGACTTAGGATGTATGTATGGGTAGGGCACCAAGAGCATTAGCTAAGGGCATTACAGAGTATTTCTGTTGGGAATGAAGTATTGTATATAACAAAATTAGAATGATTCCTGTTAGAGTAAATATTCACTGTTAGTTCAGTGTTTTTTTAATTTTTAATAAATTTATATAAAGAAAATGTATCATAGTTGACATAACTGATCAAAATACATTTGCTTCAAGATGACAGAAAGTGAAGTTCTCAAAAAAAAAAGAAAATAGAAAATCTAAAAAAAAGGAAAAAAATAGAATTGGAAAAAGGGAGAGTTCATTAGCAGTTATATTTGTGAAAATTATTGTATCACCAATAAAGTCATTAATACAATAGCAGAAGCTTTAGTATGCTCTTTTTTCTAAGGTAGTAGATGCCCCCAAAACAGAAAAGATGTTTATGGCAGTTGTTTGCATAGGCACAGCAAAGTATGGACTAAATTGGAAGGAAAAACCTTTGTCCTAAAAGCAGGGAGACCTCACTCCTGAAGTATTTTGGCATAAGACCAACTCCAGGTTCCAGGCCTACTAGGTTGTCCAGCTTCTTAGACATTCTCTGTGGATCCAGTAACAGTTCTTCACAACAGTTGTTGCTGTTGGGTTTCTATAGTTATAGATCCTGATTTCTGGGGGCCAGGAAGGAGGTGCTAGAGGTAAGGTGTCTGCCTTGCAAGTGCTAGCATAGGACGGACTGTGGTTCGATTCCCCGGTGTCCCATATGGTCCCCCCAAGCTAGGGGCGATTTTTTTTTCTTTTTCTTTTTTTTTTTTGGTTTTTGATTTTTGGGCCACACCCGGCGGTGCTCAGGGGTTACTCCTGGCTGTATGCTCAGAAATAGCTCCTGGCAGGCACGGGGGACCATATGGGACACTGGGATTCGAACCAACCACCTTTGGTCCTGCATCGGCTGCTTGCAAGGCAAACACCGCTGTGCCATATCTCCAGGCCCTAGGGGCGATTTCTGAGTGCATAGCCAGGAGTAACCCCTGAGCATCAAATGGGTGTGGCCCAAAAACCAAAAAAAAAATAAGATCCTGATTTCTGTACAGGTCCTATGTTGAAGGCTGGGTGGTTTATAGCATCTTCTGGTTTCATCTCACCATTAGGTAGCATTGCAAAGACTCCTATCCTAAAAGCAGACTAATGCTGTTCCTAGGTTGTCAGGGTGTCATAAGTACCAGCTTTGGAGTAAGTCGGTGCCATGACTGTAGTGGAGCCTTCCTTGTTAGAATTCTTATTCCTGGTGAGGTGTAGTGAACCATGTTTGTTTCTGCAGATGGTGTCCATGGTTCATATGACTCAGGGGTGAATGGTCAATGTCCGATCAACTGAAGTCTAAGCCAAGTTAACTAAGCCAGGTGTTCAGAGTGTAAGGTCCCACTGCAGTATAAAATGTTGTGTTCCTAAATTTATTAGATAAGAACTTGTTTGCACATGTAATTTTTTCCATTTTAATGTGCCTGTGCAAACAGGAACAATGCCACAAGGTATTACTGATGCATGTGGGGGGTCGAGGTATCAAGACCAACAATCCCCATAAACTTTTTCTTATTTGGCCTCTAAACAAAGACTTGTCTACTAGAATTCCATACTAAATGGATTGCGTGGATGGGAGAAATTGTTGCTACATGAGAAGATATTTGATCACAGTTATGCCTACTAAAGGAATGTAACTAAAAAGGTGTTCAAAGGAAATTTTTATGTTCTTTTAAGTCTTTTGAAATAAGGGGGAAGAGGTAAGATCCGGAACCCAGCTTCAACCTGTGAGTTGGATTTGTAGAGTCTAGGAAATATGGCTTCCAGAAGTCACATATCAACTAGTCATTTTTGGTTTGCTTGGCCTGAAAACAACAATAACTCATTTCTCAGAGCAAGAGGGTCAAGTAGCACTGTGCCAAATAGTAAATAAATAATATTGATATATTTATTCATTCGGTTTGGGGGCCATACCAGGGACTGATCAGGGTCTTCATGACTCTTCTCTCAGGGATCACTTCTGACAGTGCTAGAGGGATCATATGGGGGTATCTTGGATTGAACCCAACATGTAAGGCAAGCACCTTACCTACTCTACTATTTCTACATCCTTTAAAAGCAATTTGTTAGCAGATATATACATCTTTAAAATGTTTTAATTGAATCATAGTGAGATACACAGTTACAAAGTTGATCATAATTCCGTTTCAGTCATACAATATTCCCACACACATTCATCCCTTCACCAGTGAACAGTTCCCATCACCAATGTATAGTTTCTGTTCCACCCTCACCCAGCCTCAGACCTCATAATCTTCTTGTTCTTTTTGTTCTTGTTCTTCTTGTTCTTGTTCTTCTTCTTGTTTTTGTTTTTGGGCCACACCCAGCGATGCTCAGGGGTTACTCCTGGCTGTCTGCTCAGAAATAGCTCCTGGCAGGCACGGGGGACCATATGGGACATCGGGATTCGAACCAACCACCTTTGGTCCTGGATCGGCTGCTTGCAAGTCAAACGCCGCTGTGCTATCTCTCCGGGACCTTGTTCTTCTTCTTGTTCTTCTTGTTCTTGTTCTTTTGTTGTTGTTGTTGCTGCTGCTGTTGTTGTTGTTGTTGTTGTTGTTGTTGTTGTTGTTCTTCTTCTTCATCTTCTTCTTCTTCTTCTTCTTCTTCTTCTTCTTCTTCTTCTTCTTCTTCTTCTTCTTCTTCTTCTTCTTCTTCTTCTCCTTCTTCTTCTTCTTCTTCTTCCTCCAACTCCTCCTCCTCCTTCTTCTATTTTGTTGTGGCCAACCTGAGTTTGATCCCCAGAACCCCATGTGATTGACAGAGCCTGGCCAGAAGGTATTCCTGAGAACAGAGCCAGGATTAAGCCCTGCACAGTTAAGTGTGGCCGCCAAACAAAACAACAACAATAAGAAGCAAACAAACAAAACCAGAAAGATAATACCAGTTCTCTGGAGAATGACTCTTACTGTCCCAGATCTAAAATTCACCAAGCTACTCAATCTAGGCTGCACTTGTAGGCAGTTTCACCTAGGGCTCACTTTATGGCTTGATTTGGACAATTTTCTAAATGTCCTCATTTGGAAATTAATTCAAATAGACTTCAAAGAGAAAAACTCATCTGACCCCCAACCTTGGTCCTTTCTCTGAGTGTTATAAAACATGTTCATTACAATAAGGAGAGTGCCAACTTCCTTCAAATAGTTTTTACAATTATCATTTTGTCCATTTCTCTTTGAACTTTGGCACTGTTCCCAGTTGTCTTATTTAGCCCACCCAAGATCCTAAATGACAGTTTCAAAAGCCAGTTAGATTTAACTCATTTAGTGAAAGATCAAATGGTTCACAGTACCAAATATTTTATTTGTACACTTACAAATTTCTGAGTTTGCCAAAGTTTTGTTGACATGTAGATATCTAGTCTTATTCAGTCCTTAATAAACTGTAGTTTCTTTTGTTTTGTTTTTTCTTTTTTTTCTTTTTGGTTTTTAGGCCAGACCCAGTGATGCTCAGGAGTTACTGTGGGCTATGTGCTCAGAAATCGCTTATGGCTTGGGGGACCATATGGAAAGCTGGAGATTGAACCCAGGTCTGTCCTTGTTCAGCTGCATGCAAGGCAAATGCCCTACTGCTGTGCTATCGTTCCAGCCTCCAAATTGTAGTTTCTTGATAAATATGCTAATAAATCAGAATTTAGGGCTCTAACTCAATTTACTTTTGATTTGCCTAATGTAGCAATATTTTCATGGCTTGTGAGCCTTTTCATTTTCTCTTCAGCTTAGATTTATTTTCAAAATCTTTGCTTTTTTGTTTTGTTTTGTTTTTTGGGGGTCATAACCAGCAGTGCTCAGGGGTTACTCCTGGCTCTATGCTTAGGATTTGAACCACCGTCCTGCTACATGCAATACAAACACCCTACTTCAATGCTATCTTTCCAACCCCTATTTCTTCGTTACTTCCCTTTATCATTTTCTTCCTTCCAGCCTTGTTTTTTTCCTTCTTCTTCCTAAGTTCTGGGGGGAAGTGTGATCTAGGCATCCCTCTCCATTACATTACATTTTATCATCCAGTTACTCTATGTATGACAGAAAAGTGAGATCATCCTATGTTTGTCTTTTTTCTTCTGGCTTACTACACTCCATGTGATCTCTTCCAGTTCCAACCAGGTTGCAGCAACTTTAATAAGTTTCATCATTCCTTGCAGCTGCATAATATTTCATTGTGTATATATACCACTTCTTCATAATTCATTCATCTGTCACTGGACACCCAAGTTGATTCCATATGTTAGCTATTATACTAGCAATGAATAATAGTGTGCATGTATCTTTTTGAATGAATGTTTTCCGTCCTAGGGATAGATACTCAAAAGTGAAATTGCTGAGTCATATGGCAGCTTGATTCCGAGTTTACTGAGAATCCTTCGTCTGTTTTCCAGAGGAGTCGTACCAGACAACAGTCCTATCAGCAGTGGAGGAGAATTTTTTTGCCACATCACCTCCAACACAAATTGTTCCTACTAGTTTTATATGTAACATTCTCATTGGTGTGAGATTGTTTTCTTTGATCTGGATTTCCCTAATGAAAAGTGATGCTGAACACTATTTCATGTGCCAACTGGTGATCCACTTATCTTCCTCTGAGAAGCGTCTATTCACTTCCACTTCCATTTTTAAAGATTATTTGAAAAAAGTTGGTCTCTGTAACTATACTAATTTTTATCATAAAATCCAATATCCATTAGGACAATATTATTGTGAGAGTATTGCTGGTCTTGTTTGTCAAAGTTTTATCAGCAATCCTTACAAAGTTGTTGAGATATGCCACTTCACACAAATCTACAAATATCCCCATTAACCAGTTAAATCACTTACATATTTTAATAACTCCCTCAGCTCATAGAGTCAAGCTGGAATCAAGTTTGAGTCACTAACTATAATCTTGTCAGCTTATTTTAGCTTGTGAGGTCATACTCAGAGCCTCAGAAAATGGTAGGCTTGGAGGAAGGAAGACAGGGGAGAAGAGGCAAATCTCCTCAGAAGGCAATAGGTCTATGGTTGTTCATTGTTGTCCACCATTATATTCAGGAAGAATTGCATTATATGGGATAGAGTAGCTAAAAGAAGTCACCTGCTTCAGGGTCTGTGTTAGGAATGGTCTTGTTTTTAACAACATTTTCCTTTTTAATTCTTTTTTTGTTTTTTTTCTTTCTTTTCTTTTTTTTATTTTTTATTGTGACCAAAGTGCATTACAAATCTTTCACTGCATCATTTATGGTACATAGTGACAATGAATGAGGGGCATTCCCACCACCAGTGCTGTCCTCCCTCTGCCCCTGTTCCCAGTATGCATCCCATATCTCCCTCCTTTACCCTCCAGATTGCTAGTACAACTGGTCTCCACTTTACAGCTTGTTGTAGATTGAGCATCTATTCCACCATCATTGGAGATAAAAAGAATAAGAAAAAAAGGGAGAAAAATATTTGGTGACAACTACCAAAAAAGAAAGAAGAGAGAAAAAAAAGAAAAAAATGGAAGAAAAAAGAAAAATAAATGGACCCGGCAAATAAAAATAAAAATAAATCTCTAAATAATAACCACAAGAGTAAAAAAGGAAGAGAAAAGTGGAAGAAAAAAGAGAAGAAAAATAAAGTCAAAAGCTAACAAATCAAAACAAAACAAGAAAAAGTATGGGTTCTGGAGTGGTAGGGTTTGGCGTTCCCCCCCACTTTTTTTTTGCATAGGCAGAGTAAGCATTGGGGAAGAAAGGGAATTTCTGTGGCCTAAGAGATTCAGGGTTTCTCCATCCTTGAAGCATACCATCATGGGATCAACCCCTGGCTCCATATATACTCATTACCCCATCCCAAAGGCTTTTTTGTGATGCCAGGAAAGTTTCCTCTAGGTTGTGTGTGAGAAAATCAAGCCACTGTAGCTAGCGATCTTGATATTTGCGCAGGTTATAGGTCAGGGTCTAGGATAGAGTCTCTAGGTTCTAGAGGTTCCTATCCATCATTGTTGTTCTGTTCAGTCTTCTGTAACACTTGCTCCCTGTTTTTGTTCAGTCCCTAAGTCGAAGCCTAGGATATTATGGATCCAAAGGTTCTGCTCAGTCTCTGTTGTCCAAGTTGGACCTCTGCAATAAGACATCTTATTGTTGTTGTTGTTGTTGTTTTATGTGTCCTGGACTACAGCCTAGGGTAGGGTTTTCCTTATTAGTCCCAAGGTAGGTTCTGTTCAGTCTCGGCTGTCAAAGTCAGTTTTCTGTTGTTGATGCTCTTATTGTTCACAGTTCAAAGGATGATATCTCTTCTAATTTCCACTGTTAGGTGATGTGATAGGACAGCCTGGTCTTAGGTCAAGTTTTCCTTTCCTCGTTGTCATATCAAAACTGGCACAAGTTGGTGCCAGAGTAGTGTTATTAATCTCCCAATGGAGCTTAGTTCCTGGTGGTATTGCCCAGAGCTGTATCATTTCTACGTCGAAGATCTGGGGTTTCGGGTTGGACTAACAATGTCCAATATCCTGGGGACTGGTTGTATCCACCTGACACATGTTCAGGATGGGAGGCACCCTTCTGCTATAAAAAGTGAGTTCTTATCCCTAGAAGATAAGATCTTGTTTCTGTGTCTATGGTTTCCCCCCCTTTTTTTACTGTGCCCATACAAAAACGTATGGTGTCATACTGTGTTGCTGGTGCTATTCTGGGTAAGGATGACAGGCTGCACACACAGTCTCTGTCTTCTGGTTTTGTTCTGAGCTTTTATCCCAGTCAAGGCTTTTTGTACCAAGCAGACCAAAAATGGTAATGATAGAGAAAAAAATGTATATATTAAAATAGAACAAATAAATAAAACTGAGTTAAAAAGAAAAGGTATTCGAATAAAAAAAGGGGTGGAGGAGGCTACTTGTATTTTTAGGAATACACATTTTAAGATGTATTGTTATACAGGTATTGAGCTTCCATAGGCAATATAAGTCTCCCAATTAAGTCTTTTGATATATTCTTGTGGGGAGTAAAAGCCAAGGTACTTTTTGATTCACAGGCCTTGGAATTGAGTTTGAGAGATGCTTTGCTGCATTACGAGACCATATTGTGTATTTGAGCTGGTAGTTTTGCTGAGTCTGATTCCTGTATCGTGCAACAGTCCACAATTTGGTGGGGGTAAGAGGGGCCATCAAGCACGAGTCAGCAGGCATGCTGGTTGTAGTTCTTTGCCGAGGCATGAGAACGGGGACCCAGAGGGTGTCTTTCACTGAGGAGCTGGAAGGTGGTCTGTTGGGGCAGGAGGTCAATCTTGGTGCCTATCGAGTTAGGAACTGAGGATAAAGAGGGTTAAATTAGGGGAAGATAAAGGATCAGGATTGGGAGATGAGGGGATAGAAGAGACACAGGGGTACAGGAGAGGCATAACATGACAGGGGCTATATACTATATATATATATATTCATATATATATATATGAATTGTTTGTGATTTCGGCTTGGAGTCAGTATGGAAAGTCACGTCCATAAAGACTGTCTTTAAAGATCTATTTGAGTGTTATCCTCCAAATCTTTGGTATTCCATTTCCTTTCCTAGGAACCATCTAGATCTAAAATAAAGAACATTTTAGATGCTTAAAAAGTATATTTGCAAAAAAAAAGTATATTTGCACCAGCGCAGTTATGAAAATGAGTATTAGTAGAAAAAGACACCGCTGCAGGGGGTCCAGTATGAATACGGGAGAAGTTTCCCTCCCCCCCCCAGAGCCCAGTTGCCAGACCTGGCCCTGAAGACCAGTTTGACTTGGGGGGATCTCAGTCTCCTGGACTAAGTGGTCAGCCCAGGAGGCCATTGGCCAGCTGTCTGCCCAGATTCCCAGCCATACCTGTACAAGAGGAGCAGAAATCCTGGCATGTGGGATCGTCTGGGTCCAGCTGCAGCCTCCCTCTCCAGTACAAAAAAGCATGGGGGAGGAGTTTGCCTCCTCTTCATCCCCCCAGAGCTCAGATGCCAGGCCTGGCCTTGAAAGCCAGCCTGGCGTGGGGGGCTCTTGGTCTCCAGGACTAACTGGTCAGTCCTGGAGGCCTTTGGCCAGCTGTCTGTCTAGATTCCCAGCCAAGCCAGTAGAAGAGGAGCAGTAATCCTGGCATGTGGGATCTTCTGGGTCCAGCTGCAGCCTTCCTCCTCATTTTTAATTCTTAATTTTTATTGTAGTTCAGGTAAAATATTTATGATAGTATTAACATTTATGATTTCCATGAACAAAATTACTACACCTTCACCAGCACCAAAGTGTACTATAACCTTCACCATTGTCTCTGTGTCACTAGTAGTTTCCCCCCACTCTTTCCTACTCCACTTCCCCATTACTAAACAATCTTAATTTATGTTCAAAGGTCGAGAACTTGTCTTCAGGGTTTGGAGTAATAGCACAGCAGGTAGGAAATATTTCACTTAACATGATGACCTCTAGTTCTGTCCAGATTGCAGTGAAGTGCAAGATTTCATACTTTTTTTGCTTTGGGGCCACATCCAGTGTCATGGCTTACTCCTGAATCTGTGCCCACAGCTCATTCCTGGCCATGATTAGGGGACCATATGGAGTGCTGGGAATTTAACCTGGGTAGTCTGTGTGCAAGATAAGCACCCTTTCTGGTGTACAATTATATCTCTCTGACCCCAAGATTTCATTCTTTCTAAGTCAACATTTAAATGACCTTTAAGCAGAAACTATTCCTCCACATTGTTACCTGAGCAACGCTGGGAGTCACTCTCAAATACTTAGCTAGAAATAGACCTGAGTGCCACCCGATATGACCCCAAACCAATTAATAAATTAATTAAAACAAATGATGCTCTAAAATTTTTTGTTTGGGGGTCACACCCAACAATGTTCAGAGTTTTCTCCTAACTCTGTTTTCAGGGATATTGCTTGGGGTAGTTCAAAGGACCCATTGCATGACTGGGAGATAGCATAAAAGTTAAGGGTCTTGTCTTGCATACAGCTAATCCTGGTTGGATCATCAATATCACATATGATTTCTTGAGCCCTGCCAGGAGTTATCCTGAGCACAGAGCCAAGAGAATGACTTGATCACAGTCAGGTGTGGTTCCCCTAACCCAAAATGACAACAAAACTTCAAATAGTAAAAAATGAATATAGACACTTAAAGTGGACATAGAAAATGAGAAATGGGTACAGAAAGTCCCCCATGTGCCCTTTAGTTTTAAACACCCCCAGTAGCCTTTTAATTTCTCTCACATATTTTTGGGGAAAACATTGTTATTATTTGATATTTCTTCCTTTTAAGAGAGAGTCCCGAAGAACAAAGAGATACATACATACATACATACATACACACACACACACATACACACACATATGAATGATTTGGCTGAGGAAACAAATGCTACTTTTACACTTTTACAGTGGGTGGTTAGTTGACAACTTTTCTTTTTCTTTTTTTCTTTTTTTGGTTTTTGGTTCACACTGGCAGCACTCAGGGGTACTCCTGGCTCTATGCTCAGAAATTGCCCCTGGCAGGCACAGGGGACCATATGGGATGCTGGGATTCGGACCACCATCCTTTAGCATGAAAGGCAAACGCCTTACCTCTCCATGCTATCTCTCCGGCTCCAACTTTGCTTTTTTAAAATAATTTTTATTGTGACCAAAATGAATTACAAATCTTTCACAATAATATATAAGGTACATAGTGATGATGAATCAGGGCCATTCCCACCACCAGTGTTGTCCTCCCTCCACCCCTGTTCCCAGCATGCATCCCATATCTCCCTCCTTTGCCCCCAGAACTGCTAGTGTAACTGGTCCCTTCTGTGTGTAGCTTGTTGTAAATTGGGTATCAATTATATTGTCATTGACTTTGGGTTTGGTGTTTAAGCCTGATCATTTTTTATTTCCACTCAATATTCATATGACTGTTTGGTCCTGGTATTATCAATTTCCCCCCTTAATATATAAGGCAGAACAATATGATTCAAGTTATGTGGTTCTGTTGGGAAAAGAAAAGAAAAAAAGAAAAAACTGGGAGGAGTCCATTTCGTAATTTCTCTCACATCTTACATGGGGAGAAAATTCATATCAGTGAGTGACAAGACTACAATCTTCTTCAGTTTCTCAGTCCAAATTGATTATCTCCTCTATTAAATTGCAAATCTGTTCCATTTATACCTTGGAAGCACATTCTACTTCAACATTAACATTGCAGGCAGGGAATAAAGAACTTTTCTGGCTAACGGGAAAGGCCTGCTGGGGTAAGGCACAGAGAGCAAAGTGGGGACCCCTGAGAGGCAGATAGTCGCAGTGGTCCTCAAACTATGGCCCGTGGTCCACATATTGTATTTGTATCTGTTTTGTTTCTTCATTGCAAAATAACATATATGTAGTGTGCATAAGAATTTGTTCATAAGTTTTGTTTTTACTATAGTCAGACCCTCCAATGGTCTGAGGGACAGTGAACTGGCCCCCTGTTTAAAAAGTTTGAGGACCCCTGGAAAAGCAAGGTCTTGATATTAGAAAAAGCAGCCTGTCTATGACAATTATGAGCAGCCAGAAGGAATGTCTCGTCTTGGGATCAAGCAGGAGTCTGGCAGACCACTTGCAGGGGAAGCTAATCAAGGCATGATAGGAAAGGAAACAAAGCAGGCAGGGTAGGTTCAGAAAGCTGGGATCCAGAGCCAGTATCTTCTTTAACTGGAAACACTGAACCATGGAGACTACTTCATCTCCTGCTAGATTTACTTGGGGGGAAGCCACCACAAGCCCCCTCAACTCTACTCAAAATACAGGAGTGGTAACAGAAAATACTCTAGAGGACTTGTGACCCAATAATATGAAATCTAAGATGGCTTCCTTTGACTAGTCAGATCCATTCTACCCTTCACCAGCCACCCTGTGGCCCTGCAGACTGACAGTGAAGAAACTCCCATTAACTCTATGTTCCAGTGACCTTTGGTCACCAGGAGATGGAAAGCCATGTAGAGATATCTGTATTTACTTCCTTTAACTGCTTCCTTGCTGTGTCTCTGTTGACTGGCTATTTGCATCCCTGAACCCACCAGTTGCTGCATAAGTCAAAAGGCACTTCTCACATAATTCTTTTTCAAGATTCTAGTAACTGCTCCTTTTTGCTGACTGTGGTTTATCTGCATCCTGATAGACCTTTGTAAATAGTCTATTAAACTCATCTTCATTTACCCAATCTGAGGGTGCCACCTGTTTCCTGCCAGAACCTGGAACGATACAGATGGCTTGTCTGGCAGACACTTATTCTTTTTGTTTGTTTGTTTGCTATTGGGAGAGTCCAAGGACCTCTTATTGTTCCAAGCAGAGGTGGGGCGGCCTGCAGATAGCAGGAGACTATAACAGGTACCTGGAATGAAGCCAGAAACTTGAACTCTTGGCAGACAGTGACTAAGCTTTATGGTCTTTGCAGCCTTGGCACAGTGCTGTGCCTGTCTTTTAGTGATAGGCCCTCAAAACACAAAATTGAAGTAAATGGTTGTGCTCCTTTTCTCAGTTCAAAATATCCTGGTCTCTTAGAAGAACCCCTGTCTCAAAAAATGGTGATACCAAGAGATGGTTGTTCTTTCAATGACTTTCTGCTAAGTTCAAAACAGTGAGTCCTTGGACAGGAATTTGAAGCCAACTATTTGAGGTGAAGAGCAGGCTCCCAGAAAAGGCTGGAAGGAGCTGGGGAGATGAGGGTCTGGAAGCACTAGAAGTACAAGAAGCCTGGATCTAAGCAGAGAGAGTCCAGAGGCTTCTATGCATTATGCATTATTGCTCCAAGCCAAAATTCTGGCAGGAGGAGTGACTGATCCAATACTAGAGAAAAACAGGAGTAAAGAGCTCCTATCAGGTGGCACATGACTTACCAATTTCTTAAAAATTCTATGCTATAAAAATACATTGGCAATTGTTAGATAACTATATATATAACTATATATGTGGATTTTATAACATTCTTCTAAGCCTATGTACACTACAGTTTCATAAATCTAAATTTATATGTATATTTACAAAGATTGGAGTATACCTGAAAATATTTATTGCATTGGGTATTGAGTTATTGAATTATTTTTTTTACCTTTATTGAGTTAGAATTGATGCACAAAATTACCTATGGTTAATAGGTCTGGAAATATACATATATTTTGATGCCATCACCAGAGTCAAAGTGAAGTGCTAAACTTGGAAATTTTTCTTGAGGTGATTATGGGAAGGAGATGGTTCAGTGGTTTAAGTGCTTGCCTTGGGACAAAGCAATGACTCAATTGGCTATAAGGGAAGGCTTTGCACCTAGGAGGCCCAGGCTTGATCTCTGGCATTATATGACTCCTAAACACAGAACTGTCAATATCCTTCCTTCAAGGACTACAGGGTGTAGTTCCTAAACAAAATCCCAAACCAATAAATAAATCAAGTGCCTGCCTTGCAAATGAGAGGCTGAAAGTTGGATCCCCAGTGCAGCAGTATGCACCAATGAGGTTCTAACAGCTCTGCTGACTGCTGCCTGGTGATCTCTGATACCTCGGTTTCTGGTACACTGAAAGAAAATTTGCATAAGCATTGGAACCAAGAGAGTTGCCCTCAGTGAACATCACTACTAACAAAAGTCAGGAGTGATACTCACTAGCTAGATCATTTATATGAGCACCAAATCAGTGTGCAATTCCCAACAGGTATATATGGCTGAGTGGGACAAGCACTCCAACCTGATTCACAATCCTCAATGAACATAACCAATGTGCACATACCACAATCAATCAATGCAACATCAACAGAGAGAATTAGAGGAAAAAGGCATAACAATTTCTTTCAGTTCTTTTGTAATTTTATTTATTTATTTTTGGGCCACACCTGTTGACATGCAGGGGTTACTCCTGGTTATGCAGTTAGAAATTGCTCCTGGCTTGGGGGACCATATGGGATGCCAGGATTGAACTGGGGTCCATCCTAGGTAAGCCGTGAGCAAGGCAAATGCCTTACAGTTGTGCCACCACTCCAGCCCTTGTGATTGCTTTTGCTTTTCATTAATAAGTTTATTTTGGGTGTTGGGTCATACTTGGAGATACTCAGGGCTCTGCTTGGAAATCACTTCTGGCAGGGTTCAGGGGACCCTATGGGCTGCCAGGGATTAAGCCCAAATAAGTTGCATGTGAGGTATTGCCCTCTGTACTCTGATCCATTAATTTATTTTATAAGAACACTTATCATGACACATATCTTCTTTTTTATTTTTAAAAATTTGTTTAAAGAAAATGCATCACATAGTTTACATAGTTGATAATACATTTGTTACCAATAAGTGAAAGCAAAGTTACTAAAAAAGCCAAAGCAAACAAACAAAACAGAAAGAGGGAGCTGCCAGCATGGTGAATAGCAAGGCTCCATGCTGAAAACCTTTTTTTTTTTTTTTTTTTACCAAACTTAGGGGAAGCTGTGGGGCTCGGGCTGCCCCCAAGAGCCTTCCCTTTTCTTCCTCCTGGACTCAAGGGCTATCCCTGGGAGCCTGCCCAGGGGGCAGCAAGGTGGGTGCTGGGGAGGAGTTTAAAAGGGTCTCCAGACCTTCCCCAACCCCCACCCTGCACAAGAGGGGTGGGTTGGGGAGGAGGCTGGTGAACTTCTGGCTTCTAGCTCAATACTGAACTCTTTCCTGTTCTGGGAGCTGGGATGTGAGGCTCCATGCCAAAGGCCTTTTTACCAAGCGGGGGTGGGGGGCTGCATGTTAAGGCTACTCCCAACAGCCTTTTCTCTCCTTCCTCCAAGACTCCAGGGTTATCCCTGGGCGCCCTGTACAAGAAAGGCTGACTTGGGGAAGTTGTCAGCAACTATCCTTCCCACAAGCCTTCATTATCAAAAGGTATAGATAGTTTAATAGGATATCATAGGGTTTAGTGTATGTTTGCAGTATACAGAATGTCTATGATGTATACTGTCCTTCCCTCCTTGGCTCACCACCTTACAAGCTCATTTCTAGTCCTTTACTCCCTCATCCCCATAGCCTATTACTCCACATTTAACCCTTTTAATTCTTAGTTCTTGGATACTCACAAAGCAGATCATTATCCCCAATCAAGCCAGCTGCCAACCAGCTCCCAAAGTGAAAAAAATAGACTCCCCGACTGAGAAGAAACCACTACTCTGTTGTTACTTATCTACTCTTAGTGGCCTCTTGTCCTCCACCTCCCTTCACTGTGTACCTGTGCTTGTTACCATACTCTGAGAAGTTTCCACTCAAAGACATTTCCTGATGTAGGACTGCTAAGAGTCACTTTGCAGACTCCACAAGGTCAAATCACTGACCAAAGTGGTATCCCGGATTCAACACCCCCGACTATTTTGAAGACATAAAAGGGACATGTATATCTCCGTTGAATATCTTAGATGTATTCCCTTAATAGCTATAACTCTTACTGAATATCCTCTTATATAGTGACAATTTTGCCCACTGTTTTTTTTTTACCTTAGTGACCTGTTCAATAAGAAATTCTGGTAGAAGAGTCTCTCTGTTTAGAGTTCATGTTAGAACCAAATAAGGCTTCTGCCTTCCAAGCACTAACCTAGGCTAGACCACGGTTCAATCCCTTGACGTCCCATATGGTCCCGTAAGTCAGGAGCAATTTATGAGCGCATAGCCAGGAGTAACCTTTGAGCATCACTGGGTGTGGCCCCCAAAAAAACAAAAACAAAAACAGACAAAGATCCTGGTTATGGGGATTGTTGGACTTGTTCCCTTGGCCCCCAGATGCACCAATAATACCTTGGAGTATTGTTCTTCTTTTGCATAGGCACACTAAACTGGGAAAATATTACATATACAAACAAGTTCTTATCTAATAGAGAGAGGAACACAAATTTTGTAATGTAGTTGGGCCTTATACTCTGAACATTGGTATAATGACTTGGCTCAGTCCTCAGAAGTACGGGCATTGCCCACACACTCCTGAACCATGGATACCATCTATGGAAACAACCGCAATTGTCTATAACATCACCAGGAAGCAAGCCTCCCAGGGAAGACCCTACTGCTGCCATGGCATTGACTTACTCCAAAGAGTATTCTTTGGAAACACTCTTTGAAACACACAGATGACTTAGCAACAACAACAACCTGCTTGCAAATCAGGGCTCTCCACATCTAATGGTTGGGTGAAACTAGAGAACATTCCACATCATCCTGAATTTAATGAAGGAGATGCACAGAAACCAGAATATTTAACTATAAAATCCTGACACCAACAACAGCAAATGTGCGAAAAAAATTTTCCCAGGACCACAGAGAATGACTCAGGGGTTGGACAACCTAGAATGCCCTGAGCCCAGAGTCGGTCTTATGCTAGAAAACTTCAGGGTAAGGTCTCCTTGTATTTAGGCCAATGCCTTTTCTTTCCAATTCCCCCATATTTTGCTGGGCCTATGCAAACAACAACAATTGCCACTCTCACATTGGTTTTACTGTATTTTAAAAAAATTTTTTTTGTTTGTTTGTTTTTGTTTTTTGGGCCACACCCAGTGATGCTCAGGGGTTACTCCTGGCTACGCGCTCAGAAGTCGCTCCTGGCTTGGGGGACCATATGGGACACCGGGGAATCGAACCGCAGTCCGTCCAAGGCTAGCGCAGGCAAGGCAAGGCACCTTACCTCTAGCGCCACCGCCCGGCCCCGGTTTTACTGTATTTTAAAACTCTTATCCTTTAAAAAAAAAAGAGCCTACTAAACTTTCTGTTAGAGCTTTAATGAGTTCATTGGTGATTCAATAATTTTCAAAAATATACTTGCTATTGAACTTTTTCTTCTTTCCTTTCTCCTCCATCTCTTTAGTTTTTCTTTTAATATTATGTTTTTCTTAATCATGTTGATTTTGTTCTTTCTAAAACAAATGTTTAATTATCAGTTATGTCCACTATGTGATGCATTTTCTTTAAATAAATTTTTTAAAAACTAAAAAACCAACGCCGCCCAGTGGTTCCCGACTGTGACAAACTGTAAGTGTTGCCTGTGCATGTTTTTCCACTGTCCTGTCTCCTGAACCTCTTGGGAGTGGGCCGAAAAGGGCACAGAATAATAACTCTCCCAGAGGCTCATCCAAGGGACAGAACGCCAAGGAACTGTGTCCGACCATGAAAACCGGCTATCCGCAGTATTCTGCAGAAAGGCAAGTCCCCTGTTTGCGACGTCAAACTGGGAATATCTACACCCGCCCAGTGGTTCCCAACTGTGAGAAACTGTAAGTGTTGCCTGTGCGTGTTTTTTCACTATCCTGTCTCATGAACCTCTTGGGAGTGGGCCAAAAAGGGCTCAGAAAAATAGCTCTCCCAGAGGCTCCAGAAGAGCATGGCTGCTCCGTTCCGCTTCGTAGCCATACACTCTTTCTAACCAATGAACCCCACCACAACACACGGAAAAAATCACACTACAAGCGTGACAATGCGGAAACCTCACAGGCAAACACCATGCACAGAGAATGAAGACGATAGCGTGGATGACCTAAAAAATTTCAACCATCTGATTAAACTCTCGGAATAAAGAGTTTAGAATAGAAATATGGAAGAGGTTTGTAGAACTCAAAGAAAGCATATATTGATCTGAACAGAACACAAATACAAAAATCAGAAAACTCCAAACTGAAATAACAGATCTGAAAAACATGGTAGCTCAACTGAAAACCTCAGTGGATGGTCTCGTCAGCAGGGTAACAGCAGCTGAAGGCGGAATCAGCGTGCTGGAAGATGAGATGCAGAAAAACTCAACACAGCAGAAGAAATTGGAAAAGAACATTAAGACAATTGGGCAATGGAAAAAGTACTCAAGGAATGTGAAAAGATGAAAATAGAAGTCTTTGATAAACTCAACAGAAACAACATAAGAATCATTGGAATACAAGAGGCCCAGGTAGGAGATCTTCAGGAAGAATCAACTGTCAAAGACATCATCAAAGAGAAACTCCCAGAGTTAAAGACTACATGCAATCAAATCCTGCATGCCGAAGAGTACCAGCTAAAAGAGACCCAAAGAAAAACACCCCAAGACACATCCTCATTACAATGACAAATCCAACAGATAGAGATATAATACTGAAAGAAGCAAGGTCAAAAAGGGAAATTACATTTAAAGGAGCATCCCTAAGACTTACAGCAGACATGTCACAAGAAACTCTCAAGTCCAGAAGACAGTGGTGGGATATTGTAACAAGACTGAATGAAATGAATGCCTCACCGAGAATAATGCATCCAGCCCGACTCACATTCAGGTTTGAAGGAAGGATCCATAGCTTCATGGGTAAACAACAGCTTAGAAACTTCACAGATGATAAACCAGCCTTAAAGGAAAAACTGACAGGTCTACTTTAAAACAAGAGAGACCAACAAATACAGCAAACTTATCTACAAAAACGACATTAAATCTTATGACAAACATCTCCCTCAATGTCAGTGGACTAAATTCACCAATTAAAAAAAGAGTGGCAAAATGGGTTAAAAAGATGAATCCAATCTTCTGATGCCTACAAGAAACATACCTTAATAGTCAGAACAAACATAGACTCAAAATCAAAGGCTGGAGGAAAATCATCCAAGCAAACAACCACTTAAAAAAGCTGGGGTGGAGGAAACAGGACCCAAAGGGAGCGTTGTCCTGTGCTTCTCTGTCTTTTCTGAATCCTTGAGGCTCTCCTCAGAGCCCTGGGAAGCGAACTCCCAAAAAACTGCATTCTGAAGCTACCCAGTGAGTGAGCGAGTGAGTAAAACATGGCTGATTGTGGGGACTGCCAGGTGAAGTGCTGATTGCTTCACCTGCAGAGTCTCTGCCCTGCTGTGCTTCTTCTGAGGAAACTGAGAACCTGAAGGGAGCCCTGTCCTGTGCTTTTCTGTCTTTTCTGACCTTGAAGTTCTCCTCAGAGCCCTGGGAAGCGAACCCCCCAAAAACTGCATTCTGAAGCTACACAGCGAGCGAGTGAGTGAGTAAGAAATGGCTGACTTTACAAGCCCAGAAAGGGGAAGCCGCTAAACTCTGCTGGAACTCAGATGGCAGCACCACTATCTACCTGTCTTCTGTGCTGTGCTTTATTTTCGGCCTGATTTCATTCTATGTGTGGCTCCTCTGCGGATGGCTCGCCTTCTTTGGAGCCTTCCCTGGAGGTGAGTTTACACACCCAGAAAGGGGAAGACACTGAACTCTGCTGGAACTCAGATGCCAGCACCCTTATCTGCCTGTCTTCTTGCTGTGCTCCATTATTGGCCTGATTTCATCCTGTGTGTGGCTCATCTGCAGATGGCTCGCCTTTCCTGGAGCCTTCCCTGGAGGTGAGCTTACATGCCCAGAAAGGGGAAGACACTGAACTCTGCTGAAACTCAGATGCCAGCACCCCTATCTGCCTGTCTTCTGTGTTGTGCTCGATTTTCGGCCTGATTTCATCTTGTGTGTGGCTCATCTGTGGATGGCTCGTCTTCCCTGGAGCCTTCCCTGGAGGTGAGTTTACAAGCCCAGAAAGGGTGGATCCAGAGGAGCATGGCCGCTCCGCTTTGCTTCCGGGCTGTGCACATCATTTAGCCAATGAATACAACCACAACACGTAGAAAAACCCACAAGTGTGACAATGGGGAAACAATGCAGGCCAGCGCCAGACATAGAGAATGATGATGGTAACTCTGACGACTTGAACATGACCAACCAACTAGTCAGTCTCTCAGATAAGGAGTTTAGAGTCGCAATATGGAAGATGTTCAACGAAATCAAAGAAAGTATAGAAGAGAACACTAATAAGAATCAAGAGAATATGAAGATAGAAATCAGAAAACTCCAAACTGAAATTTCAGGTCAAGTAACAGGTCTGAAAAACTCAGTAGATGAAATAAAAAAAAACATGGTTGAGCTTTCCCACAGTTAACAGCAGCTGAGGATAGAATTAGTACACTGGAAGATGAGATGAATAACAATTCCATACAGCAGAAGAAATTTGAAAAAAGCCATAAAGCAAATGATCAAATAATGGAAAAATTACTCAAAGATTTGGAACAGATGAAAATAGAAGTCTATGATAAGCTCAACAGAAACAATTTAAGAATCATTGAAGTCCCAGAGACCAAGGAAGAAAATCTCCAGGAAAAATCAATGGTCAAGAACATCATTAAAGGGGAATTACCAGAGCTAATGAATACATGCGATCAAATCCTGCATTGCTGAAGAGTACCAACTAAAAGAGACCCCAGAAAAAATACCCCAAGACACATCCTAGTCACAATGACAAATCCCACAGACAGAGACAGAATTCTGAAAGCAGCAAGATCAAAAAGAGAAATTACATTCAAGGGAACATCCTTGAGATTTAATGCAGACCTGTCACCGGAGATACTCAAGGCCAGAAAGCAGTGGTGGGACATAGTGACAAAACTCAATGAAATAAATGCTTCGCCTAGAATACTGCACCCAGCAAAACTCACTTTCAGGTTTGAAGGAACAATGCATGGTTTCACAGACAAACAACAGCTCGGAAACTTTACAGACTCAAAACCATTCTTAAAAGAAACATTGAACGGCCCACTTTAAGACAAGACTGACCAACAAACACACCAAACTTCGATATAAAGATGGCACCAACTCCGAGGACAATTCTTTCTCTCAATGTCAATGGACTAAATGCACCAGTTAAGAGACACAGATGGCTAAATGGATTAAAAAACTCAATCCAACCTTCTGCTGTCTACAAGAAACGCACCTGAATAGTCAGAACAAATATAGACTCAAAATAAAAGGCTGGAGGAAAATCATCCAAGCAAACAACACCCATAAAAAAGCTGGAGTGGCCATATTAATATTAGATGATGCAAACTTTATACTTAGGAAAGTTGTAAGGGACAAAGATGGACATTTTGTATTAATCAAGGGATACGTACAGCAGGAAGAAATCACTCTTCTAAACATATATGCACCGAATGAGGGGCCAGCAAAATATTTAATACAACTGTAGACAAATCTAAAAAATAATATCAATAACAACACAGTAATTGTGGGAGACCTCAACTCGGCATTGTCAACACTTGACAGGTCAACCAGACTGAAATTCAAGAAGAATATACTAGACCTGAAAAGAGAAATGGAAGAAAGAGGCCTAGTAGATATATACAGGACACTCCACCCCCAGAAGCCAGGATACACATTCTTCTCTAATGTACATGGGACATTCTCCAGGATAGACTAAATACTAGCACATAAAACACACCTCCATAATATCAAGAGGATAGACATTTTGCAGGCTACCTTCGCTGACCACAAGGCCCTGAAATTATATGTGAACTCCAAAGGGACACAGAAGAAAAAATTTAATACCTGGAAGTTAAACAGCCTAATCCTGAATAACCAGTGGGTCCGAGATGAAATCAAAGAGGAAATCAAAACATTCCTAGAAACAAATGACAATGGAGACACAAACTATCAGAACCTATGGGACACAGCAAAAGCGGTCCTGAGAGGAAAATTTATAGCTCTAAAAGCACACATCAGGAAAGAAGAAGGGGCATACCTGAATAGCTTAATGACACAGCTCATTGAATTAGAAAGTACTCAACATCAGGACCCTAAAATAGGGAGACAGAAGGAAATAACAAAGCGGAGAGCAGAAATCAATGAAGTGGAAACCCGAAAAACAATCCAAAAGATCAACGAAAGCAGAAGTTGGTTCTTTGAAAAAATAAACAAGATTGATAGACCACTTGCAAAACTAAGAAAGAATGAGAGAGAAAACTGATAACCCATATTAGAAATGAAAAAGGGAAGATCACGACAGATATTGCAGAGATCCAAAGGGTAATCAGAGACTATTTTGAGAAACTTTATGCTACTAAACATGAGAACCTAGAAGAAATGGATAAATTCTTGGGCACATATAACCTTCCACAGTTAAGTAAGGAGGATGTAGCATATCAAAACACCCCCATCACTATTGAGGACATTGAAACTGTAATCAGAAATCTGCCCAAAAAGAAAAGCCCAGGCCCAGATGGATTTTCTAATGAATGCTTTTAAATTTTTCAAGAGGAGCTACGACCAATCCTAGGCAGGCTCTTTCATAAAATTAAAAACACAGGAACACTCCCAAACAGCTTTTGTGAAGCCAATATCGCCTTGATACCAAAACCAGACAGAAATGCTGACAAAAAAGAAAATTACAAACCATTATCCCTGATGAATGCTGGTTCAAAGATCTTCAACAAAATCCTGGCAAATAGGATCCAATGCATCATCAAGAAGATCATACTCTGCGACCAAGTAGGTTTCATCCCAGGAACGCAAGGATGGTTTAACATCCGTAAATCTATCAACATCATACACAACATTAGTAACAAGAAAAAAAATCACATGATCATATCAATAGACGCAGAGAAAGCATTTGATAAGGCCCAACACCCATTCTTGATCAAAACTCTCAGCAAGATGGGAATGAAAGGAACTTTTCTCAACCTAGTTGAAGCCATCTATACCACAAGCCAATGGAAAATATTATCCTCAATGGAGAAAAACTCAAAGCCTTTCCTCTAAATTCTGGTACAAGACAAGGCTGTCCACTCTCACCACTCCTCTTCAACATAGTACTGAACGTGCTTGCTATAGCGATCAGGTAAGAAAAAGATATCAAAGGAATCCAGATAGAAAAGGAAGAAGCCAAGCTCTTATTATTTGCAGATGACATGATACTCTACTTAGAAAAACCCAAAGACTCTACCAAAAAGCTTCTAGAAAACAATAGACTCATATAGCAAGGTGGCAGGCTACAAAATTAACACAAAGAAATCATTGACCTTTTTATACACCAATAATGATAGGGAAGAGATGGACGTCAAGAAGGCAATCCCACTTACATTAGTGCCACACAAACTCAAATATCTTGGAATCAACTTGACCAAAGGCGTGAAGAACCTATACAAAGAAAACTACAAAGCCCTGCTCCAAGAAATAAGAGAGGACACACAGAAATGGAAACACATACCCTGCTCATGGATTGGCAGGATTAACATCATTAAGATGGCAATAATCCCCAAAGCATTATACAGGTTTAATGCGATCCCTCTAAAGACACCCATGACATTATTCAAAGAAGTGGATCAAACACTTATGAAGTTCATCTGGAACAATAAACACCCTCGAATAGCAAAAGCACTCCTAGGGAAAAGGAAAATGGGTGGCATTACTTTACCCAACTTTAAACTATATTAAAAAAGCAAGTTATCAAAACAGCATGGTATTGGAATAAAGACAGACACTCAGACAGTGGAATAGGCTTGAGTTCTCAGACAATGTTTCCCAGACATACAATCACCTAATCTTTGACAAAGGAGCAAGAAATCCTAAGTGGAGCAGGGAAAATCTCTTCAACAAGTGGTGCTGGAAGAACTGGCTAGCCACTTGCAAAAAAGCGAACATAGACCCCCCCAGTTAACATCATGTACGAAGGGAAAATCCAAATGGATTAAAGACCTTGATATCAGACCTGATACCATAAGGTATATAGAACAACCCATAGGTAAAACACTCCATGACATTGAGACTAAAGGCACCTTCAAGGAGGAAACTGCACTTTCCAAGTAAGTGGACGCAGAGATAAACAGATAGGAATACATTAAGCTGAGAAGCTTCTGAATTCAAAAGAAATAGTGCCCAGGATACAAGAGCCACCCACTGAGTGGGAGAAACTATTCACCCAACACCCTTCAGATAAGGGGCTAATATCCAAAATATACAGGGCACTGACAGAACTTTACAAGAAAAAAACATCTAATCACATCAAAAAATGGGGAGAAGAAATGAACAGACACTTTGATAAAAAAGAAATACAAATGGCCAAAAGGCACATGAAAAATGCTCCTCATCAGTGATCATCAGGGAGATGCAAATCAAAACAACAATGAAATACCATCTCACACCGCAGAGATTGCACACATCACAAAGAATGAGAACAATCAGTACTGGAGGGGATGTGGAGAGAAAGGAACTCTTATCCACTGCTGGTGGGAATGCCGTCTAGTTCAACCTTTATGGAAAGTGATATGGAGATTCCTCCAAAGACTGGACATTGAGCTCCCATTCGACCCAGCTATTCCACTCCTAGGGATATACCTTAGGGACACAAGAATACAATACAAAACCCTCTTCCTCACACCTATATTTATTGCAGCACTATTTACCTTAGCAAGATTGTGGAAACAACCAAGGTGCCCTTCAACAGACGAATGGCTAAAGAAACTGTGGTACATATACACAATGGAATATTATGCAGCCGTCAGGAGAGATGAAGTCATAAAATTTTCCTATACATGGGTGTACATGGGGTCTATCATGCTGAGTGAAATAAGTCAGAGGGAAAGAGAGACGCAGAATAGTCTCACTCATCTATGGGTTTTAAGAAAAATAAAAGTCATTTTTGCAACAATCCTCAGAGACAATGAGAGGAGGACTGGAACTTCCAGCTCACTTCATGAAGCTCACCACAAAGAGTGGTGAGTGCAGTTATAGAAATAACTACACAGAGAACTACCATATTCATGTGAATGAATGAGGGAACTGGAAAGTCTATCTGGAGTACAGGTGGGGGTGGGGTGGGATGGAGGGAGATTTGGGACATTGGTTGTGGGAATGTTGCACTGGTGAAGGGGGGTGTTCTTTACATGACTAAAACCTAATCACAATCATATTTGTAATCTAGATGTTCAAATAAAGAAAAAACAAAAAACAAAAAAAACTAGAAAGAGGAACTGGAGCGATAGCACAGCCCATGGCTTTTACTTTGCATGTGACCAACCCTGGAGTGACCCCCTCTCAGCAGTCCATATGTTCTCTTCCCCAAGCCTCTCAGGAGTGATTTCTGAGCACAGAGCCAGGAGTAGCCCTTCAGTGCAGCAGGGTGTGGCCCCCAAAACAAACCAAAGAACAGAAAGAAATAAATTAAAAATAAAATGGAAGAGAAGTTTATCTGGGAACCGCATGGCCCCTGATGGATTAGGAGACCTGGCGGCAAGACCCCAGGCCCGTGGCCTTCACTGGCGGATGGGTAACCCTGACCACTTCACCTCAAGTGCAGAAAGGTGGGTCCAAGGTGGGGGTTTTGAAAGGGAACACGGATCATTAACCCTGCCCACCACATGGGACAGTGGTGGGTCAGGTGACCTGGACCCAGTGGATCCCAAGTTCACTACCATTTGAATCCATTGTCATATGGTAACTGTGTGGCCCCTGCCAGGTTAGGAGACCTGGCTACAAGACCCCAGGCATGAGGCCTTCACAGGCCTTACGAAAGAGCTTTTCTGTCCTCATAAGTACTTTTTACCCCAAACTGCACTGGAATGATAGACAACTGCTGTTAGTCTACCATGATACCATAATGTTCATAATTATAGATTGTTTCTAGGAAAAGAAAGGGGATGCTCAAGATTCTCTGGATAATAATACATAGTATATACTCCCTATACAGTGCTCATTGCCAAATCATGTATTTTCTAGAATGCTCTATGCACAATGTATTCCAGGTAGCCTTTCTCCATTAAAGTTTACCCTCACCAAACAGAATTGGACCAGACAATGGAAAGCCTTTTATGGCTTTACCCATTTCTTCTCTCTCCCTCTCTCTTTTATTTATGTCACATTTATTTATGTCTTTTTATTTATTATTATTATTTATGTCTTTTATTTATGTCACATCTCACCTGGGTCTGTTTTTAACTGTAACCCATATGTTCACCATATTAATGGTTGTCTAATGTTCATCTGTAATAGATATAATAACAATTTCATGGCATAGTTTCCCCAGACAGTGCTCACTACCACATCACTTGATTATTTAGACTTGAAAACCATGATTGTTCTTAAGAATGCTCCACACACAACTTAAACAATGAATTCTTTCTTCAATCTAGTTTACCCTTACCAAACATGATCAGCCTAAAAGGAAAAAAAGGTGGGGGGAGGAAAACATTTCACAGCAGACTTACCAACTTTACTTCTTTTTTTCTCCTTTTCCCTTCTTCTCTTCAAGTGTTTGTCCCATATCATCTGGGAAACCTTTTCAAATGTATTCCACCAATCTATGCTCTGGCTGCCAATGTAGGCACATGAGTGTTTGTGTACACAATACCAAATGTTAGTCTAATCTCTGTCCATAATAGATATAAAGTCTACATAGTATAGTGTTGTCCCCTCTGCCTTAGATAACCCTCGCTCCTTCCTTTTTTCCTAACACCTTACAAACCCTTTTTGAACCCTTCATGTAATTTCTGCACATTTAACCTTTTTTACACTAAGTTATTAACTCCTCATGAAGCAAAACATTCACCCCAGCCCAGACAGATGCCAACTAGACCCCAAAGTGAAAAGATAGACTCTCAGATGAGAAAAAAACATCAGTCTGTTGCTAATGATTTGCTCTTGATGGCCGCTCTTTCTTCACCTCACTTTACCGTGGACTTTTGCTTGCTACCAGATTTGGTTCCTGAAAAATACCCTGTTTGAGGACATTTCCTGATATGGGACAGTTGGGAGCCATCTTCCCTAGACTCCACAAAACAGGTTGAAGCTGCACCAAGATAGTACTCCTTCCCAACCTATTTCAAGAGATTTAAAGAGGACATATAAATTTCCTTTGAATATTTCTTTTAGATATACTCCTTTAATAGGCATAACAGTTATCGAATATCTTCTCATTTAGCTGCAATTTCCCACACCCTCGGGTTCCATTCAATACAGTATACTAGTAGATAAATCTCTGTTCTGAGTTCATATAAGCAAAAGGCTCTGGGGACTGTTGGTCTTGACACCTCAGCCCCCAACATGTACTAGAAATTCCCTGTGGCATTTCCCCTTTTCTCATAGGCACATTAAAATGGGAAAAGTTCCTGATCCCTGGTGACAATCAAAGAAGAACACAGCAAATTCAGCTCTCCAGAGCCTGGCTTCAGGTAGGAGTGCATGTGCCCACAATGACATGAGATTATTCCTGCCTGAGTTTGGGCTACAGTGGACTCTTTTAAAAGCAACACCTGGGACTAATTCATGATCTTTGGTGACAATCAAAGAAGAATACAGGAAAAAGATAAGACTGTGGTCACTCCTCTTTGTTTCGTGACCACGCACTTCTTATAGAACATGAACCCCATCAAAACATGGAGTAAGAATCCCACTTCAAGTGTGGCAAAGGGGAAACAAATCAGGACACAGCATGCATAGATAATGAAGATGACTCCAAAATGCCAACCCCCTAACTAACCACTTGGATAAGGGGTTTAGAATAGAAATATGGACAATGTTCATAGAACTCAGAGAAAACATAGATCGATGTGAAAAGACCACAAATATAGAAATCAGAAAACTCCAAACTGAAATAGTAAGACTGAAAAATGCAGTAAAGTAAGTGAAAAACTCTATGCAAAGCCACTCCAATAGAGTAACAGCAGTTGAAGACTGCTGGAAGATGAGATGCATAATAACTTCATACAGCAGAAGAGATTGGAAAAGATTCTCAAAGCAAATGATTAAACAATGGAAAATACTCAAAGATTTTGAACAAATGAAAATAGAAATGTCCGATATGTTGAACAGAAACAACATAAGAATCATTGGAGTCCCAGAAACCCAAGAAAAAAATTAACAGGAAGAATCAACAGTCAATAACATCATTACAGAGAAACTCCCAGAGATAAAGACTGCGTGCAACCAACTTCTGCATGCCAGAAGAGTACCAGCTGAAAGATACCCAAAGAAAAATACCCCAAGACACATCCTAGTCACAATGACAAATCCCACAGATAGGGATAGAATACTGAAAGCAGCAAGATCCAAATGGGAAATTACATTCAAAGAAGCATTGACAGCAGACATGTCACAAGAAATTCTCAAGGCCAGAAGACAGTGGTGGGATATTGTGACAAGACTAAATAAAATAGATGCTTCACCTAGAATACTGCACCCAGCCTGACTCACATTCAAGTTTGAAAAAAAGATACATAGCTTCACGGGTAAGCAATAACTCAGAAACTTTACTAATGCAAAACCAGCCTTAAAGGAAAAACTGAAAGGTCTACTTTAAGACAAGACAGACCAAGAGACACAACAAATTTATACATAAAAATGACATTAAATATCATGACAATCATCTCCCTCAATGTCAATGGACTGAATGCACCAGTTAAGAAACAGAGTGGCTAAATGGATCAAAAAAGATGAATAAAATCTTCTACTGCCTACAAGAAACACACCTGAATAGTCAGAACAAACATAGACTCAAAATCAAAGGATGGAGGAAAATCATCCAAGCAAACAACACCCTTAAAGAAGCCGGGGTGGCCATACTAATATCAGACAACACAAACTTTAGACTCAGAAAAGTTATAAGGGACAAAGATGGACACTTCATAATAATCAAGAGCTATGTTCAACAGGAAGAAATCGCACTACTAAACATATATGCACCCAATGAGAGACCAGCAAAATAACTAATACAGTTATTGACAAATTTGAAAGAGGACATCAATAATAACACAATAATTATGGGAGACCTCAACACGACCCTGTCAGCTTAAAAGGTCAAACAGAGTGAAACCAAAAAAAAATTAGACCTAAAACAAAGAAATGGAAGAAAGAGGTCTAGTAGATATATATAGGACACTTCATTCCCAGAAACCTGGATACACATTCATTTTTTTTTGGATACACATTCTTCTCCATTGTACATGGGTCATTTTTCAGGATAGACCACATGCTCGTACATAAAACATACCTTCATAAAATCAAGAGCAGAAAAATTATGCAGGCTACCTTTGCTGACCACAAGGCTCTGAAATTAGATATGAACTACAAAGGGACACAGAAGAAGAAAGTTAACTGAAAATTAAACAGCCTGCTACTGAACAACCAGTGGGTCTGAGGGGTCTGAGATGAAATCAATGAGGAAGTCAAAACTTTCCTGGAAACAAATTACAATGAAGAAACAAACTATCAGAATCTATGGGACACAGCAAAAGCAGTACTGAGAGGAATATTTATAGCTTTGCAAGCACACATCAGAAAGGAAGAAGGGCATATCTGAATAGCTTAACAATGCAACTTATAAAATTAGAACATGACCAACAAATGGAAACAAAAATAGGGACACAAAAGGAAATAACAATGTTTAGAGCAGAAATAAATGAAGTGGAAACCCCCCCCCCAAAAAAAAAACAATCCAAAAGATCAACAAAAGCAGAAGTTCGTTCTTTGAAAAAATAAACAAGATTGATAGACCATTGACAAAATTCATAATGAAAGAGAGATAACCCGTATTAGAACTGAAAAGTGGGAGATCACTACTGATATTGCAGAGACTCAAAGGGTAATCAGAGACTACTTTGTACTTTGAGAAATTCTAAGCCACTAAACATGAGAACCTGGAAGAAAAGGATAAATTCTTGGAATCTTATAACATTCCATGGTTGAATAGGAGAATGTAGCATATCTAAGCACCCCATTACTATTGAGGAAATTGAAACGGTCATCAAATGTCTGCCCAAAAAGAAAAGCCCAGGCCCAGATGGATTCACTAATGAATTCTTTTAAACCTTTCAAGAGGAACGACTACCAATCCTGGCCAGGCTCTTTCATGAAATTGAAAAAAAAAACAGGAACACTTTCAAACAACTTTTATGAAGCCAACATCACCTTGATACCAAAACGAGACAGAGATGCTGCCAAAAAAAGAAAATTACAGACCCATATCCCTGATGAACACAGATGCAAAGATCCTCAACAAAATCCCGGAAAATAGGATCCAATGGCTCATCAAGAAGATCATTCACTATGATCAAGTATATTTCATCCCAGGAATGCAAGGATGGTTTAAGATCTGTAAATCTATCAACACAATACACAACATCAACAACAAGAAAAATAAAAATCACATGGTCATATCAATAGACACAGAGAATGCATTTGATAAAATGCATCTTGATAAAAAAATGCCTCTCAGCAAGATGGGAATTAAAGGAACCTTTCTCAATATAGTTAAGGCCATCTAACACAAGCCAATGGCAAATATTATCCCTAATGGAGAAAAAATAAGAGCCTTCCTTCTAAATTCTGGTAAAAGACAAGGCTGTCCTCTCTCACCACTCCTCTTCAACATAGTACTGGAAGTACTTGCTATAGAGATTAGGCAAGAAAAAGATATCAAAGTAATCAGATAGGAAAGGAAGAAGTCAAGCTCTCACTGTTTACAAATGACATGATACTCTACTTAGAAAACTCTAAAGACTCTACCAAAAAGCTTCTAGAAACAATAGACTCATATAGCAAGGTGGCAGGCTACAAAATTAACACAAAGAAATAATTGATCTTTTTATACACCAATAATGATAGGGAAGAGATGGACATTAAGAAATCAACCTTATTCAAATTGTTGTCACACAAACTCAAATATCTTGGTGTCAACTTGACCAAAGACATGAAGGATCTATACAAAGAAAACTATAAAATCCTGCTCCAAGAAATAAGACAGGACACATGGAAATGGAAACACATATCATGCTCATGGATTGGCAGAATTAACATAATTAAAATGGCAATACACCCCAAAGAATTGTATAGATTTAATAAAATCGAAGAAGTGGATCAAACACTTTTGACATTCATTTGGTACAATAAACATTCTCAAATAGGTAAAGCACTCCTTGTGAAAAGGAATATTGGAGGCATTGCTTTCCCCAACTTTAAAACAACAGTTATCAAAAAAAGCATGGTATTGGAATAAAGACAGATGCTCAGATCAGTGGAATAGGCTTGAGTACTTAAAGAATGTTCCCCAGACATACAATCACCTAATTTTTGATAAAGGAGCAAGAAATCCTAAATGTAGCAGGGAAAGTCTCTTCAACAAGTGGTTTTGGCACAACTGGTTAGCCACTTGCAAAATAGTGAACTTAGACCCCTAGCTAACATCATGTACGATGGTAAAATCCAAATGGATTAAAGACCTTGACATAAGATCTGATACCATAAGGTAAATAGAACAACATGTAGGCAAAACACTCCATGACATTGAGACAAAAGGCATCTTTAAGGAGGAAACAGCAATATTCAAACAAGTGGAAGCAAAAATAAACATATGGAAATATATTAAGTTGAGAAGCTTCTGCACCTCAAAGGAAATAGTGCCCAGGATACAGGAGCCACCCACTGTGTGGGAGAAACTATTCACCCAATACCCATCAGATAAGGGGCTAATATCCAAAATATACAAGGCACTGACAGAACTTTACAAGAAAAAAACATCTAATCCTATCAAAAAGTTTGGATAAGAAATGAACATTCACTTTGATAAAAAAAGAAATGCAAGTGGCCAAAAGGCACATGAAAAATGCTCCACATCACTAATCATCAGGGAGATGCAAATCAAAACAACTATGAGGTACCACCACAGAGATTGGCACACATCAGAAAGAATGAGAACAAGCAGTGTTGGTGGTGATGTGGAGAGAAAGGAACTGCTGGTGGGAATGCTGTCTAGTCCAACCTGTATGGAAAGCCATATGGAGATTTCTCCAAAGACTGGAAATTGAGTTCCCATACAATCCAGCTATCCCACTCCTAGGGATATATACTAGGAACACAAAAATAGAATAGAAAAATCCCTTCCTCACACCTATATTCACTGTTGTGCTATTTACAATAGCTAGACTCTGGAAATAACCAAGATGTCCTTCAACAGATGAATGGCTAAAGAAACTGTGGTACATATACACAATGGAATCTTATGCAGCCATCAGGAGAAATGAAGTCATGAAATTTTTCTATATTTGGATGTACATGGAATCTATTATGCTGAGTGAAATAAGTCAGAGGGAGAGAGATAGACACAGAATAGTCTCACTCATTTATGGGTTTTAAGAAAAATAAAAGACATTCTTGCAATAATTTTCAGAGACAAAAGAGAGGAGGGTGAGAATTTCCATCTAAAGACATGAAGCTCTCCACAAAGAGTGGTGAGTGCAGTTAGAGAAATAACTATATTGAGAACTACTATAACAATGTGAATGAATAAGGGAAGTAGAAAGCCTGTCTAGAGCACAGGTGCTGGTGGGGTGCGGTGGGGAGGTGGGAGATTTGGGACATTGGTGTTGGGAATGTTGCCCTGGTGAGGAGAGTGCTCTTTACATGACTGAATCCCAACCACAATTATGTTTGTAATCAAGGTATTTAAATAAAGTTATTAATTAAAAAGTAAATAAAATGGGAAAAGTTAACAGATCAAAGAAGTTCTTATCTAAAAGAGATGGAAACACAAAAATTTTTATACTGCAGTGAGATCTTACACCCTAAACACTTGGCATAATGACTTGGCTTAGACTCCAGTTGATTGGACATTGACTATTCACCCCTGAAACAAGGATACCACCTACAGAAACAAACATGGTTTCCCACACCAGCAACAGGAACATAAATTCTTCCAAAGAAGGCCCCACTACTGCCATGGCACTGATTTACTTCTAAGACAGTTATTATATCAACCTGACAATCGGGCAACAGCAATAGTCTGCTTTTAGAACAGAATTCTCTGCAGTGCTAACTGATGGTGTGATGGAACCATAAGACACTACAAACCATCTGGTCTTCGACACAGGACCTGTACAGAAACCAGGATCAATAACTACAGAAACCTGACAGCAACAACTCTGAGACTCAAGAGCTGATCACCAAGAATGACTCGGGGTTTGGAGACTGAGTATACCTGGAGTCTTATTCCAAAACACTTCGGGGGTAAGATTTCCTGTTTTTTAGGCCAATGGTCTTTCTTTCTGATTTCTTCCATATTTTTCTGTGCCTATGCAAATGACAACTGCCACACACATCTATTTTTTAGTGTATCTATCATCTCTAAAGAAAAAAAGGAGCATGCTAAACTTTTGGCTATTGTATTAATGACTTTATCAATGATACAATAATTTTCACAAATATAACTGCTAATAAAATCTCTCCCCTTCTTTTTCCATTTCTAATTCTCTATTCTCTTTCTCCTTTTTTTTGTTTTTGGGCCACACCAGGCAGTGCTCAGGGGTTACTCCTGGCTGTCTGCTCAGAAATAGCTCCTGGCAGGCACGGGGGACCATATGGGACACCGGGATTCGAACCAACCACCTTTGGTCCTGGATCGGCTGCTTGCAAGGCAAACGCCTCTGTGCTATCTCTCCAGGCCCTCTCTTTCACCTTTTAGTAACTTTGCTTTCTGTCAGCCTGAAACAAATGTATTATGATCAGTTATATCAACTATGTGATACATTTTCTTTAAATAAATTTTTTAAATGATCATGCAAGGAGTCTAGAGTTAATCCCATGACAGTATACTTCAGGGGTGGAGAAACCCTGTGTCTCCTAGGTCAAGGGAATTCCCTCTACAATTACCCCAATAGTTACTGTGCCTATGCAGGGGGATAAAGAAAAGGAGGGAAAAAAAGCACAAAACAATCATTTTTCCACATGTTTATTTATCGATTGATCGATTTTTTGACATCTTTATTTTGGTGTGGAGATTACGGTTGATGTCTCCAATATTATTTTATTTTGTCTTGTCTTTCTCTTTCTGCACTCGAGCATGAATTGATTTCAGAACCGAGACTATTGTGTGGTGCCTATCTTTATTGCTGTAGTGCTCACCGGTTATTTAATTCGATCATTTTTTCTGTATTGCTGTGGTATTTCAATTACCTTTTTCACATCCTCTCTCAAACTGAGGTTGAAAGCCTCTAGAGAGACTCAGCCCATTTTCAGCGTATTTGACTTTTGACTTCTTTTTTTCTCCTCTTATTTTGTACCCCATTCTATTGCTTTTCCTGCCTTCAAACAAAACCACATACCTCGATTTTTCTAGCTCTGCCTCTTAAATAGAAGGGGAAATGAGGGATCCAGGACCAAACAGATATGTGATCACTAATAGTAAGCCAGACAAAGAGTGGCCCACCTACTCTAGCAACCCAGGGGGCGATGGTGGGGTATATGGGTTGTAGAAAGGGAACTGGAATGGGGGAATGACATAGTTGGTGATGGGTATTCCCCTGACTCAATGTTAATATGTATCTAAAATACTACTGTGAAAGATATGTAAGCCATTATGGAAAAAATGTTTTTAATCAGAAACTTTCTTTGACTTACATATATTATTATTATATCAATTATATTATATGTTATGTTATGTCACTATACTATGTTATGTAAGTTTACCTCATTATGTTAATCAATTTTGTCTCTTGAATAAATTCTTACAATAAAAAATTTTAAAAAATGAAAGAGAATTTTAAAAAAGAAAGAAAAAAGAAAAAGCACAGTAGTTAGCACATTTGTGAAAATCACTGTATTTCCAATGAAGTCATTAATACAATGGCAGAATATTTAGTAAGCTCTTGTTGAAGCTGTCCATTCTGTTAAATTGGCATATTCCTATAGAGATGACAGGATCAAAAAATGAAGTTGTCCAGAAATTCAGAGAATTATTACTGATACTACAGCTTTTACAGGCTTGTACCGAGCTTCCAGGCCTAGTGGAATAAGGAAGATATGGAGGGAGAGTGATGGCACTCACTGCAAAAAGCCCTGGTGATATCATCCCCCAAACCAGTGTGTCTAAAATTTGAAATTTGGTCAGATCAGTGTCCCCAAAGTGATGAGGTGATGAGTGATGAAGTAGAGCCATTGGAGAAACATTGATTATGGGTGATGGAGGCAGTAGGAAATAGCTTTGGCAGGGCAGGCATTTTATCTTCTCTCTCCTCCCAAGATGGCCAGCTGTCTGCTGTGTGGGTAAATGTATACATGGTCTTTCACTGCTAAAGAGAGGTTCCATGGAGCTGGCCTGGCTCAAATATGGGGACTGCATTTGTCACATGACACATACAACAGATCTTTAGAACTTACTTATTTTGTATTTTGCATTTTTCCATTGAAATTTTTTATCTCATAGAGTGCACATATAATAAATAAAAATGGAGAAGAAAACAATGTGCGTATAAGAAACTGGACAAGGTATTTTTTCCATCTCCTTTTCTTTATCTTTTTAATGAGATAAGTGTTCTCTAAAGTGCATTCCAGAATTTATAAAATGTGTTTCTGAACTGTAAAAATGCGTCATAAAACCATAGAAAAAGAGAGAAATGGATTATTTTGACATTTTCATCAATTTCAAGAAATTGGTTTAGCTCCCACTGTAGGCAGTGGAAAGTGAAAAATGTGGAAAGTGAGCAGTCTATAGGGGTTTCCTAGTTTTTCTGGGTCACCTGAAGATGCTTTCCTTGACTCAAATACCCCACCCAGTATGTCCATAAGCGTATACTACTCCTCATGCCTCTCCTCCTGGAGAAGGATTTTATTGTCACTTAACCAAAGCAGAACCAGAGCTTTCTCTAAAGTTCATAGAAAGGAGACAAAAAACGTTACTTTCTCCTAGAATCGCTAAAGCTTTCTACCTAATACCTCCAACAATTCTCTTCTCTGAATTTTCTTCTCAACTTATCTTCAGAATAAGAATATAACTTATCTCATAAGCACACATGAGGATCAAATAATATAAAAGTATGAGAAAGGCTATTATAAAATTTAAGGTGTCTTGGGGCCAGATGGTGGCACAAGTGGTAAAGCGTCTGCCTTGCCTGCACTAGCTAGGGCAGATCCCCTGGTATCCCATATAGTCCCCAAGCCAGGAGTGATTTCTGAGTGCATAGCCTGAGCATCACGGGGTGTGGCTCAAAACCCCCCCAAAATTTAAGGTGCCTTTAGAAAAATTTTAGGGTGCCACACCCTTTGGTAATCCTGGCTCTGCACTCAGGAATCACTCCCTGCAGATCTCAGGGGACTGTATGGGATTTTGGGCAGTTAACCCAATCAGCCATATGCAAGGCTAGTACCATACCAACTCCTGCCCACTTTAAGGTGTCTATTAAAAATAAAGAAAAAGGTGTCTATTAATATTAATAACTGTTATAATTAAGCAAAAATAAAATTATGTACTTAAATCAATTGGAAGATATTAGTCAATTAAATCTTATGTTTGGTTGATTTGGGGGCCATACCCAGAAGTGCTCATAGGACAACTTTCAGCTTTATGCTTTTATGTGGTGCCAGGAATCAAACTCAGCATCCCTGGACCAAGCCATGGAAATTTTTTAGTAGCAATTTTTTATCTTTATTTAAACATAGTAATTACAAATATGATAGCAGTTGTATGATTTCAGTCATGTAAAGAACACCCCCTTCACAAGTGCAACATTCTCACCATCTATGTCCCAAATATCCCTCACACTAACCCACGCCACCCACACCTGTACTCAAGACAGGATTTCTAATTCCCTCATTCATTCACATTGTTAGGATAGTTCTTGATGTAGTTATTCTCTAACAGCACTCATCACTCTATGTGGTGAGCTTCATGTCATGAGCTGCATCTTCCAGCTCTCTCTTTTGTCTCTGAAAATTATTATAAGAGTGTCTTTCATTTTTCTTAAAACCCATAGATGAATGAGACCATTCTGCATCTTTCTCTCTCTCTCTCTCTCTCTCTGACTTACTTCATTCAGCATAATAGATTCCATGTACATTCATGTATAGGAAAATTTTATGACTTCATATCTACTGATGGCTGCATAATATTCCATTGTGTATATGTACCACAGTTTCTTTAGCCATTCATCTGTCGAAGGGCATCTTGGTTGTTTCCAGAGTCTGCTTTGGTAAAAAGTGCTGCAATGAATATAGGTGTAAGAAAATAATTTTTGTATTGTATTTTTGTGTTCCTAGGGTATATTCCTAGGAGTAGTATAGCTGGATCATATGGGAGCTCAATTTCCAGTTTTTGGAGGAATCTCCATATCACTTTTCATACAGGTTGGACTAGACAGCATTCCCACCAGCAGTGGAAAAGAGTTTCATTCTCTCCGCATCCCGCCAGCACTGTTTGTTTTCCTTCTTTGTGGTGTGTGCCAATCTCAGTGGTGTGAGATGGTACCTAAGAGTTGTTTTGATTTGCATCTCCCTGATGATTAGTGATGTGGAGCATCTTTACATGTGTCATTTTGCCATTTGCATTTCTTCTTCTAAAAAGTGTCTGTTCATTTCTTATCCCCATTTTTTGATGGGGTTATATGTTTTTTTCTTGTAAAGTTCTGTCAGTACCTTGTATTTCTTGGATATTAGTCCTTTATCTGATGGGTGTTGGGTGAGTAATTTTTCCCATTCAGTGGGTGGCTCTTGTATTTGGGCACTATATCATGTGAGGTGCAGAAGCTTCTCAACTTAATATAGTTCCATCTGTTTATCTCTGTTTTCACTTGTTTGGAGAGTGCTGTTTCCTATTTAAAGATGCATTTAGTCTCAATGTCATGGAGTGTTTTACCTACATATTGTTCTATGTACCTTATGGTATCAGATCTTATGTCAAGGTCTTTAATCCATTTGGATTTTACCTTCATACATGGTGTTATCTGGTCTGAGTTTGCTTTTTTGCACGTGGTTAGCCAGTTGTGCCAACACCACTTGTTGAAGATGCTTTCCTTGATCCATTTAGAATTTCTTGCTCCTTTATCAAAAACTAGGTGGTTGTATGTCTGGGGAACATTCTCTGAGTACTCAAGCCTATTCCACTGATTTGAGGGTTTGTCTTTATTCCAGTACCATGCTGTTTTGATAACTATAGCTTTGTAATACAGCTTAAAATTGGGGAAAGTAATGCCTCCCATATTCCTTTTCCCAAGGAGTGCATTAGCTATTCGAGGGTGTTTATTGTACCAAATGAATTTCAGCAGTGTTTGATCCATTTCTTTGAAGAATATCATGGGTATCTTTAGAGGAATCGCATTAAATCTGTACAATGCTTCTGGGAGTATTGCCATTTTAATGATGTTGGGCTTCCAATCCATGAGCAGTGTATGTGTTTCCATTTCCACGTGTCCTCTCTTATTTCTTGGAGCAGTGTTTTATAGCTTTCTTTGTATAGATCCTTCACATCTTTAGTCAGGTTGACTCCAAGATATTTGAGTTCGTGTGGCACTAATGTGAATGGGGTTGTTTTCTTAATGTCCATTTCTTCCCTATCATTATTGGTGTATAAAAAGTCCATTTATTTTTGTGTGTTAATTTTGTAGCCTGCCACATTGCTATACGAATCTATTATTTCTAGGAGCTGTTTTGGTAGAGTCTTTAAGGTTTTCTAAGTAAAATATCATGTCATCTGAAAACAGTGAAAACTTGACTTCTTCCTTTCCTATCTGTATTCCCTTGATTTCTTTTTCCTGCCTAATCTATAGCAAGTACTTCCAGTACTATGGATGTAGTGAGAGAGGACAGCCTTGTCTTGTACCAGAATTTAGAGGGAAGGTTTTTTTGTTTTTCTCCATTGAGGATAATAGTTGCCATTGGCTTGTGTTAGATGGCCTTAACTATATTGAGAAAGATTCCTTTCATTCCCATCTTGCTGAGAGTTTTTATCAGGATTGGTGTTGGACCTTATCAAATGCTTTCTCTGCATCGATTAATATGACCATGTGATTTTTATTTTTCTTGTTGTTGATGCTGTGTATTATGTTGATAGATTTACAGATGTTAAACCATCCTTGCATTCCTGGGATGAAACCTACTTGATCATAGTGAATGATCTTCTTGATGAAGCATTGTATCCTGTTTCCCAGGATTTTGTTGAGGATCTTTGCATCTGTGTTCATCAGGGATATGGGTCTGTAATTTTTCTTTTTTGGCAGCATCTCTATCTGGTTTTGGTACTAACCTAATGTTGCCTTCATAAAAGCTATTTGGGACTGTTTCTGTTTTTTCAATTTCATGAAAGAGCATGGCCAGGATTGGTAGTCGTTCCTCTTGAAAGGTTTGAAAGAATTCATTAGTGAATCCATCTGGGCCTGGGCTTATGTTTTTGGGCAAACTTTTGATTACGGTTTTAATTTATTCAATAGTGATGGGGGTGTTTAGATATGCTACATCCTCTTTATTCAACCACGGAAGGTTATATGAGTTCAAGAATTTATCCATTTCTTCCAGGTTCTCATATTTAGTGGCATAGAGTTTCTCAAAGCAGTCTCTGGATACTCTTTGAATCTCTGCAGTATCTGTAATGATCTCCCCATTTTCATTTCGAATATGTGTTATTAAGTTTCTATCCCTCTCTTTCTTTGTGAGGTTTGCCAATGTTCTATCAATGTTGTTTTTTTTTTTTCAAATAAATCAACTTTTGTTTTCATTGATCTTTTGGATTGTTTTTTTGAGTTTCGACTTTATTGATTTCTGCTTTTAGTTTTGTTATTTCTTTCTGTCTCCCTATTTTTGGTTCCTTTTGATGATAATTTTCTAATTTTATAAGCTTCATCATTAAGCTATTCATCTATGCTTCTTCATCCTTCCTGATGTGTGCTTGCAAAGCTATACATTTTCCTCTCAGTACGGCCTTTGCTGTATCCTATAGGTTCTGATAGGGTCTTCATTGTCATTTATTTCCAGGAAAGTTTTGATTTTTGCTTTGATTTTATCCCGGACCCACTGGTTGTTCAGTAGTAGACTGTTTAATTTCCAGTTGTTAAAGTATTTTTTCTGTGTCCCTGTGTAATTAACATCTAACTTCAGATTCTTGTGGTCAGCAAAGTTGGCCTGTAAAATTTCTATCCTCTTGATTTTATGGAGGTATGTTTTATATGCCAGCATGTGATCTGACCCATGTACGTTGGAAAAAAAATTTGTACCCAGGTTTCTGAGGATGGAGTGTCCTATATATATCTACTAGGCCTCTTTATTCCATTTCTCTTTTTTAGGTCTAGTATATTTTTGTTGGGTTTCAATCTGGTTGACCTATCCAGTGTCGACAGGCCTGTGTTGAGTTCTCCCATAATTATTGTGTTATTATTGATATCCTTTTTCAGATTTGTCAACAATTGTATTAAATACTTTGCTAGTCCCTCATTGGGTGCATATATGTTTAGGAGAGTGATTTCTTCCTGCTATACATATCACTTGTTTAGTACAAAAATGTCCCTCTTTGTCCCGTACAACTTTTCTGAGTATAAGATTTGTGTCGTCTGATATTAATATGGCCACTCCAGCTTTTTTAAAGGGTGTTGTTTGCTTGGATGATTTTCCTCCAGCCTTTGATTTTGAGTCTATGTTTGTTCTGACTATCCAGGTGTGTTTCTTGTAGGCAGCAGAAGGTTGGGTTCAGTTTTTTGTTCCATTTCGCCACTCTGTCTCTTAACAGGTGCATTTAGTCCATTAATATTGAGAGAGATCATTTTTATGGGATTTAGTGCCATCTTTGTGTAGAAGTTTGATGTGTTTGTTGGTCTGTCTTGTCTTAAATTACACCTTTCAGTTTTTCTTTTAAGGCTAGTTTTGAGTCTGTAAAGTTTCTCAGCTGTTGTTTATCTGTGAAGCTATGTATACTTTCTTCAAACATGAAAGTGAGTCGGGCTGTGTGCAGTATTCTAGGAGAAGCATTTATTTCATTGAATTTTGTCACTATGTCCCACCACTGCCTTCTGACCTTCAGTGTTTCTGGTGACAGGTCTGCTGTAAATTTCAAGGATGCTCCCTTGAATGTAATTTCCCATTTTGATCTTGCTGCTTTCAGTATTCTGTCTCTATCTGTGGGTTTCATCATTGTGTCTAGGATGTGTTTTAGGTTGTTTTTCCTGGGGTCTCTTTTAGCTGGTACTCTTTGGGTATGCAAGATTTGATCACATATGTTCTTTAACTCTGGAAGTTTCTCTGTGATGATGTCTTTGACTGTTGATTCTTCCTGGAATTTTCTTCTAGAGTCTCTGGGACTCCAATGATTCTTAAGTTGTTCCTGTTGAGCTTATTAAAGACTTCTGTTTTCATCTGTTCATATTCTTTGTGTAATTTTTCTATTGTCTGATCATTATCTTTAAGGCTTTTTTCCCCAATCTCTTCTGCTGTATGAAGTTGTTATGCATCTCATCTTCCAGCACACTAATTCTATCCTCAGCTCCTGTTTCCCCGTGGGAGAGCTTATCCATTTTGTCTGTCAATTTGTTTACTGATTTTTTTCAGACCTGTTATTTGATCTGTTATTTCAGTTTGGAGTTTTCTTATTTCTATCTTCATAACCTCTTTATTCTTATTAGTGTTCTATTCTATACTTTCTTTGAGTTCTGTGAACATCCTCCATATTTCTTCTCTAAACTCCATATCTGAAAGACTGACTAGGTGGTTGGCCATTCTAGGGTCATCAGAGTTGCCATCTTCATTCCCTATGCCTGATGTTGGTGTGTGTAGTTTCCCCATTGTCACACTTGTATTGTGGGCTTTTCTACGTGTTGTGGTGGTATTCATTGGCTGCTTCCACCCATTGTGGCAGGAAGACTCACCTCAGAAGAGACTCTCTGCAGAAGGTGTGAGCCCTGAGGGGATGGATGCCAGGGACAATCAAAGTTCCAAGGCTGGAGACAGCTCGGGGAAGCCTAAAAATGGCTGCCATGCTTAAGGGGCCCAGCAAGTCAGTTTTATCCAAAGTTTCCAAGCAGACATGCCATGGAAATCTTAAGGCAATATCAAGGGCATTTCCATTTTTAAAGCTGCCACTTCATAATGTACAAGAGTAGGCAGCAATGAATCTACACTGTCAGAAGTCAGTGTAGTGACCGAGTTAGCAGGTGATAAGGACTGATCATTTAGAGAGATGTTGGTTGTATTTTTTCCTTACCTGATTTCTATTCATGAGAACATTATTAGTAAAAATTCACTGACTTTTATACCTAAAATATATGTTATTTTATATTAAAAATTCTAAACCTTCTATTTCCAGGAAAATGGAACACATCTTATTTTCTTTATTTCTCCCACTAGGTACAACTGAAAACTGTGGCCATTACATTCGAAATAAATATAGTGACTCTGAAAGGTCAGAGATGTTTGGTAATACCCAAGACACACAATGGTAGTGAGTTCTTTTAAGGGTTTTCTTTTATGACTCATATATTTCAGCTTTGCAGCTAAAGTAGACAAGCAAAGTGCAAAAACATGTAAATACAACAAAACACTATTCTTTTTTAAGATACAAACTGTTCTACTCCAGCTAACTACTGTCCAAGAAGATACCATGGGATTAGTGATGTGGCTCAGTGATAGTGCACATCTATTTTGTGATATTTTGCATATATGAGTCTCAGGATTTGATTCCTGAAACTACAAATACCACCACCACCACTACCACACACAGATACACACACACAAATTCTGTTTCACCAAGTCCATTCATGCCCAAAAATGGCCAAGTGGTCACACTCGTCTAGTCTGTGGTGTTTATGCACATTCAAGTTGTAACACTCTTAGGGGAATTGTTTGGTGGCACCTGTATCCCTGACCACAGTGCTCACACATATTTTTCACTTCTGGAACTCTCTGAAAGTTTTATATTATAGTTTCAGTACTTACACACATCTGACTGTGCACTGAAAGTTATACTCTTGGAGTAACAGAGGTCCCTGACATCCAAGTAACCAAGACCATATTTGATAGTTTATGTGAGCATCACCTGGGATTCAATTTATGGCCTCATCCTTGCAAGATAGATGCTTATCATCATTGAGCCATCCCCTGCTTACTCCTCTTAATGGAATTTTAGACACCAAATTTATAATAACCAAAATGAAAAACACAGTGCAGGAGCACAAAATAGCAGAAGAGCTAGAAGAACTTGTGAAATAAAATGTAGAACAATAGAAATTATCCAGTCTGAACAACAAAGAGATTAAATAAGTGAATAACCAATGAATGAATGAAGACTATAGCCTCAGCAACATGTAAAGAGTAACAAAAGATTTACTGTTAATGTCACTGGAATTACAAAAGAAGAGAGGAAAAAATTCAAAGAAATAATGGGAGTGTAGCCTGAGATAGTACAGGGGTATGGTGATTGCCTTGCTTGTGGCCAACTGGGAATAGTTCCCTGTCACCACCTATGGTCCTCGAGCAGAGCCAGAAATAAATCCTGAGCACTGCTGAGTGTAGGCCAACTCCCTATCCTACTCCTTATCCCCCAAAATGGTGGGCTAGGAATGACTTCTTGATAAATCCCATATTAGCATGTTTGAGACTCTAGGTTCAGAATCACACATACAAGAAAAATGGGGCGAAAATGTCTCACATTTGGTCCAAAAGCTATGGATTCAAGAATCTGAATGACTCCCAAAGGAAATCAGTTAAAAAACTACAAACCAAGGCATTAACTTCTGAAAGCAAAAAAGCTAAATGGAAAATCGTGAAAGCATCAAAAGGAAAAAGCTTCCAAAAATAGGAGGAAAAATTGTCAATAACAGGATTTCTCATCAGGAAACAAAGCCAAAAGGAAGTGGCATAATAGATCTCAAGCACTGAAAGAAATTGCCTGAAACTATTATGAATATCTTTGTAAAAATTTAAAAAATTAATGTTTTTGCCAAACAAATTTCAAGAAAAAGAACTATGAACATATGGGATACTCTCCAGAGGGACTTCTTCAGAGCAGAAGCCCTTTAGAAGAAGAAGAAAAGCATCTGATGGTATAAACTGAGTCCTGGTGGAAAGTCATAATAGGAACATCAATGCATCTTCTGAGGCTTCCTTTATAGTCAATGGTGACACTAAAATTATAGAGAGATGTTGACCTATGCACAAGTTAAGGAAGATTCTTCAGAATTTCATTTTTTGAAGTTTGAACTCTCTAATACAGGGGCCTATGCTTTAGGTCTATCTGATATTCTTAGCTCCAGACATGAAGGATTTAAACATCTCACCTACTGCTACCTATGTATTTATCTACTTTAAAGACAGTGATGTACATAAGTTGGATCTGAACTGAAGAAGAGATCCTCAGTATATTTCAGGTAAATTTTACAAAATATCTCCATTTTCCGTTTTTGTTATTTTGGGGCCACACCAAGAGGATTCCAGAGTTTATGAGCTCAGCACTTAGGAATTACTCCTGGAGTGCTTGGAAAAGGAGGGTCAATAGAATGCTGGGGTGGGGATAGAACCAGGGTCAGCAAGTGGCATACCCTCAGTAATCCAGCCTAAAATAGCTCCAATTTCTTAGAGAACATCTGTGGTCTCAGATGCAATTACAGAAAAGGGGCAGCCGGAAGAATTCCAAGATTTCTTTTGTTTGTTTGTTTGTTTGTTTTTCAGTAAACTACTCTCTAATTTATTTCTTTAAAAAGTTTAAGGAGGGCCAGAGCAATAGCACAGTGGTAGGGCATTTGCCTTGCATGTGGCTGACCCGAGTCAGACCCGGGTTCAATCCCTGGCATTTTATATTGTCCTGTGAGCCTGCCAGGAGCGATTTCTGAGCACAGAGCCAGGAGTAAATCCTGAGCGCAGCCAGTTATGACCCAAAAACCAACAAAATAAAAGTTTAAGGACCAGGCTGGAGCAATACCACAGCAGTAGGGCAATTGCCTTGCACGTGGCCGACCCGGGATAGACCTGGATTCAATTCCAGGCTTTCCATATGGTCCCCCAAGCATGCCAGGCATGATTTCTGAGTGCCAATCCAGGAGTAACCCCTGAGCACTGCCAGGTCTGTCCCAAAAACCGAAAAAAAGTTTAGGAGCCCTTATTTACAAAGTTATTAATAGCTGAGTTTTTAGTTTTGTCAACTCCCATCATCAGTGTTCTCCTATTCCCCACGTCTGCACCTCCACCCACTACATGCCACCTTGACAGGTACATTACAACATTTGGTGGTTGCAGCTTAGATCTGATGCTTTCACTTTGGATGTATAGCTATCCCACTCTCCTACAATAATCAATATAGAAGAAGCCCTGACTCCTATCCCCCATTACTTCCTTTTCTCATCTTCTTTCCTACCTTAATTTCTGTCCTTCTCTGTTCTCACGACTTTTGTGATTTCTTTGCAGGAGGCGTGGAACTGCCTCTAGCATTACAAATAGGATCACAACTGAAGAGACCAATGTTGTCAAATTTAGAGGTTTGTTCTGTTTATGCTGCTGTTTGTAGATGGGAGAGAAGTGGGAATGAACAAGAAACTCAAAGACAAATCTAAAAATAAATCTCTGGACCTGAGAAGCAGGTAGGGTGTTTGCCTTGCACATGGTAAATTCAGGTTTGATCCTTGGTGTCCCATATAGTCCCAAGCACTGTCATGAGTAATTCCTGAGTGCAAAGCCAGGAGTAACCCTTGAACATTGTTGGGTGTGGCTCAAAAACAAAAACAACAAAAATTAATCCCTTAGGGGAAGCCTAAGAAGTTGATAAAACTTGTGTTAATCATTTGGTCATACAGATTCTAAAGAGGTGTGGCAGAAACACATTTTTTTAAAATATTGTTATTTAAGCACCATGATTACAAACATGTTTGTAGTTTGGTTTCTGTTATAAAAAAGAGAACAACCCCTTCACCAGTGCAACCTTCCCACCTCCAATGGCCCCCATCTCCCTCCTCCCTTACTCCTGCCTATATTTGAGACAGGCATTCTATTTCTCTCACTCACTATCATTGTCATCATAGCTGTCAGTATAGTTATTTCTCTTCTGAACTCACCACTCTTTGTGGCGAGCTTCATATTGTGGGCCTGTCCTTCCAGCCCTCATCTCTATTGTCTCTGTGTATTATTACAATAATGTCTTATTTTTCTTAAAACCCATAGATGAACGAGACTATTCTTTGTTTCTCTCCCTCTGTCTTATTTTACTCAGCATAATAGTTTCAATGTCCATCCATGTATAGGAAAATTGCATGACTTCATTTTTCTCATGGCTGCAGAGTATTCCATTGTGTATATGTACCAAAGTTTCTTTAGCCACTTATCTGTGTAGTATAAAATAATAAAGAGGCCCTTTGGATGGGCTTGGATGGTGGTGGATTGAATGAAAGGGCCTTTCTCTGCAATCTCAGGCCACGTGACTCCAATCCCCTCCAGCCGGCGGGTATCTGAGTTTAGGAGAGCAGCGGGTAGAAAACTCACTCACAGGCAGGCTTCTTCAGGAAATAACATCTTTATTTTCTCTGGCCAACACGTGTGGCCTATAATAACCATTTACACTGGATCCTAATTCAGCCCTGCATTCTAACTTGTCTTTCAGCCATCTCTTTTCCTGCCTCCTTCTCCATCCTCCATCCATGCAAAATCCCCTTTGCCCCTCAGGCCAAAACTTTTTGTTACCTACCAAAGAGCCCTCCTAGAAATGGGAGGGTCTTTCTTAAGTAAGTTTACACAGGAGGAAGAGGAGGTGGGGTTACAATCTGTTGTTGGGCATCTGGGTTTTCCACATTCTGGCTATTGGAATAGCACTGTAATGAATATAGGTATGTAAAAGGCATATTTGTGTTGTGTTTTTGTGTTCTTAGGGTATATCTCTAGGAATGGTATAGCTGGGTAATATGGGAGCTCAATTTCAAGGGTTTTTTTTTGAGGAAACTTCATATTGTTTTCCATAAGGTTGGACTAGACAGCATTCCCACCAGCAGAGCATGGTGCTAGATGGAGGTCTGAGTTCACTTTTTTGGATGTGGCTGACCAGTTGTCCCAATCCCACTTGTTGAAGAGGCTTTCCTTGCTCCATTTTGCATTTATTGCCCCTTTGTCAAAGAGTAGTTGATTATATGTCTGGGGAACATTTTCTGAATGCTCAAGTCTATTCCATTGTTCTGAGGGTCTGTCTATATTCCAATACCATGCTGTTTTAATGACTATTGATTTAGAATACAATTTAAAGTTGGGGAAAGTGATGCATTACACCTTCTTTTTTCTTAGGGTTGATTTAGTTATTCGTGGGTGTTTATTGTTCCAAATGAATTTCAGGAGTGTTTAATCCACTTATTTGAAAAATGTCATGGATACATTTAGAGGAATTGTGTTAAATCTATATAATGCTTGGGGAGTATTGCTATTTTAATGATGTTAACCTCCCAATCCATGAACATGTTATGTTTTTTCATTTTATGTCCTCTTTTATTTGTTGAAGCAGGGTTTTGTAGTTTTCTTTGTATAGGTCCTTTACCTCTTTAGTTACGTTGACTCTAAGGTATTTGAATTTCTGTGGCACTAATGTAAATGGAATTTTTTTATTAACTGAAACCCAACTACAAATATGTTTACAATCATAGTGTTCAAACAAAGGCACTATTATAAGAAAAGAAATTAAAATTTAAAAATAAATCTTCAGTCTATTTTATTTTTTCTTCTTTTTTCTTCTCTTCCTCCTCTTGTACATCCTCTTCTTCCTCCTCTTTTTCTTCTTCCTATTCTTCCCCTTCTTCCTCTTTTCTTGTCTTCTTTGTTCTTATTTTCCTTCTTTCTATTTCTTCTCTTCTTTTTTCTTATTCTTTTTTCTCCTCTTCTTCCGCCTCCTTTTTCCTCTTCCTTCTCCTCCTCTTCTTTTTCTTCTTTCTCTTCCTCCTTTCTTCTTCTTCTTCTTCTTCTTCTTCTTCTTCTTCTTCTTCTTCTTCTTCTTCTCCTCCTCCTCCTTCTTATATTTCTTCCTCTTCCTCCTATTCATCTTCTCACACTTCCTCCAACTCTTATTATTCTCTTCCCGTGTCTCTAGGACTTCAATGATTCCTATGTTGTTTCTGTCGAGTTTATCAAAGACTTCTATTTTCATCTGTTCACATTTTTTAGTAGTTTATTAATTGTCTGATCATTTTTTAAGATTCCTTTCCAATCTCTTCTGCTGTATGGAGTTGTTCTGCTTCTCATTCTCCAGCTCACTTACCCAGTCCTCAGCAGCTGCTACTTCATTGGAGAGGCTTTTCATTGAGATTTTCAATTCATCTACCGAGTTTTTCAGATCTGTCATTCCAGTTTGGAGTTCTATCATTGTGGTCTGTTCAGCTCAATCTATGCTTTTTTGAGTTCTCTGAGCATCCTTCATATTTCTGCTCTAAACATCTTATCTGAGAGGCTAACTACATGGTTGGTACTTTTCAGCTCATCTTCATTCTCTGTGCATGGTGCTGTCCTGTGCTGTTTCCCCATTGTAATGCTTGTACAGTGATTTTTACTCTGTGCTGTGGTGGAGTCCATGGGTTAGAAGTTGCAAGTAGCTGTGGAGCAAAGCAAAGTGGTCACACTCCTCTAGCTCCACCTGATTAGTGGGTCCAGCATAATGGGTTTGGGCCCTGGAGACTATGTTTGATGGGGTAATCTTGGCTGTCTTGTGCAGAAAAGCAGACAGAAAGCAAGGCAGCAGCCCTTTATAATGGCTCTCTTGTGCCCAAACACACTGCAGGCCTAAGCACCCATCTTATTGGGTGGGGCCAGCTTACTGGGTTTGGGCCCTGGAGACTATGCTTGATAGCATCTTCTTGTCTGTCTTATGCAGGAATAAAAGCCTAAATGGGGTTTTTAAATGTCCATTTATTCTCTATCATTATTTGTCTATAAGAAGGCCATTGATTTTTGCATGTTAATTTTATAGCCTGCCACTTTGCTATATGAATCTATTGTTTCTAGAAGCTTTTTGGTGGAGTCTTTAGGGTTTTCTAACTATAGTATCATGTCATCTGCAAACAGTGAGAGCTTCACTTCTTCCTTTCCTATCTGGATGCGCTTGATATTTTTTTTCTTGCCTAATTGCTATGGCAAGAACTTCCAGCACTATGTTGAATAGGAGTGGTGAAAGAGAGCAGCCTTGTCTGTGCCAGATTTTAGCAGAAAGGATTTTAGTTTATCTCCATTGAGAATAATATTTGCCTTTGGCTTGTGGTAAATGGATTTGACTATTTTGAGAAAAGTTCCTTCCATTTTCATCTTGATGAGAGTTTTGTGGGGGCTGGGGGACATGCTTTAATGGTATTGGCACATATATTTGTAGTGCTGGTGCACATTCTGGTTGCGGTACTGGCCTGAAGATGCTGAGGTGTTCATAGCAGGTCACATTCCTGGCCTCAGTACTCAAATATCTTTAGTTGTGGTGAATACAAACCTCTGGCTAGGCACCAGAGATTGCATGCTCTGTTAAGATACCAGAAATAGGACACCAGGCGGGGAAAATCCGCGAAAGTACACCGGCCCAGTGGGGCCCAACTGTGAAAAACTGTGAGTGTGACCTGTCTATGTCTATCTACTGTCCTCTTGCGTGAAACTCTTGCGAGTGGGGCAAAAAGAGGCTCCAGAAACCTCGCTCGCCCAGACGCCATTTTCAGGGAGGGACTGCAGAGCATGAAAACTGGCAAGGCTTTGCAAAAGCCGGCTCCCTGTGTGTGACACCAGGCGGGGAAAATCCGCGAAAGTACACCGGCCCAGTGGGGCCCAACTGTGAAAAACTGTGAGTGTGACCTGTCTATGTCTGTCTACTGTCCTGTTGCGTGAAACTCTTGCGAGTGGGGCAAAAAGAGGCTCCAGCAAAGCACGGCCGCTCTGCTTGGCTACGCGGTCGTGCACTCTTTATAAGGAAAGAACATTATTGCAACAAGAAGGAAAAATCACACTAAGAACGGCGCTGTATCACAGAAGCAAACATTTCTCTCCGGACTGTCTTCTCTGTTGCATGCTCGGGCCTAAGATTTGACCCAGTGTGAGGCTTCATCCACGGAGGACTCCCCTTCCTTAGAGGCAAGTCAGCCCATCCAGAAAGGGAGGAGCCAGAGGAGTGTGCTGCCTGCATCATATAGACAATGAATACCACCACAACACGTAGAAAAACCCACAATACAAGTGTGACAATGGGGAAACAACGCAGGCCAGCATCAGACATAGAGAATGAAGATGACAATTCTGAGGACCAGATAATGACCAACCAACTAATCAACCTCTCAGATAAGGACTTTAGACTAGCAATATGGAAGATGCTCAATGGACTCCAAGAAACCATGGATCGAGTTGAACAGAACACTAATAAGAACCAAGAAAATATGAAGACAGAAATCACAAAACTCCAAACTGAAATAACATGTCAACTAACAGGACTGAAAAAGTCAGTAAACGAAGTGAATAACAAAATGGATAAGCTCTGAGAGAGGGTATCAGAAGCTGAGAATAGACTTGGTGCTGTGGAAGATGAGATATATAACAATTCCATACAGCAGGAGAGATTGGACAAAAAACTTAAAGCAAATGAGCAGACAATGGAAAAATTAGTCAAAGAATGGGAACAGATGAAAATAGAAGTCTATGATAAGATCAACAGAAACAACTTAAGAATCATTGGAGTCCCAGAGACCCAGGAAGAAAATTTCCAGGAAGAATCAATGGTCAAAAACATCATTAAAGAGAAACTTCCAGAGCGAAAGAATATATGTGATCAAATCCTGCATGCCCGAAGAGTACCAACCAAAAGAGACCCCAGAAAAACCACCCCAAGACACATCCTAGTCACAATGACAAATCCCACAGATAGAGACAGAATTCTGAAAACAGCAAGATAAAAAGGGGAAATCGGTTCAAGCAAGCTTCCCTGAGATTTACAGCAGACCGGTCACCAGAAACACTCAATGCCAGAAAGCAGTGGTGGGATATTGTGACAAGACTGAATGAAATGAATGCTTCACCCAGAATACTATACCCAGCAAAACTCACTTTCCGGTTTGATGGAAGAATACATGGCTTCACAGACAAAAAACAGCTAAGAAACTTCACAGACACAAAACCAGTCTTAAGAGAAAAACTGAAAGACCTAATCTAAGACAAGACTACCCAAAAAACACACCAAATTTTGAAATAAAGATGGCGTTAAATCCCAGTACATTTCTTTCTCTCAACGTCAATGGACTAAATGCACCAGTTAAGGGACACAGAGTGGCTAAATGGATCAAAAAACTCAATTCAACCTTCTGCTGCCTACAAGAAACGCACCTGAATAGTCAGAACAAACATAGACTCAAAATAAAAGGCTGGAGAAAAATTATCCAAGCAAACAACACCCATAAAAAAGCTGGAGTGGCCATACTAATATCAGATAATGCAAACTTTATACTCAGGAAGGTTGTAAGGGACAAAGACGGATATTTTATATTAATCAAGGGGTACGTAGAGCAGGAAGAATTCACTCTCCTAAACATATATGCACCGAATGAGGGGCCAGCAAAATATTTAATACAACTGTTGACAAATCTGAAAAATAATATCAACAACAACACAATAATTGTGGGGGACCTTAACACAGCTTTGTCAACACTGGATAGGTCAACCAGACTGAAACCCAATAAGAATATACTAGACCTGAGGAGAGAAATGGAAGAAAGAGGCCTAGTGGATATATATAGGACACTCCATCCCCAGAAACCAGGATACACATTCTTCTCCAATGTACATGGGACATTCTCCAGGATAGACTACATGCTGGCACATAAAACATACCTCCATAAGATCAAGAGGATAGAAATTTTGCAGACTACCTTCGCTGACCACAAGGCTCTGAAATTATTTGTGAACTCCAAAGGGACTCAGAAGAAACACTTTAACACCTGGAAGTTAAACAGCCTCATGCTCAATAACCAATGGGTCCGAGATGAAATCAAGGAGGAAATCAAAAGGTTCCTGGAAACAAATGACAATAAAGACACAAACCATCAGAACTTATGGGATACAGCAAAAGCAGTACTGAGAGGAAAATTTATAGCTTTGCAAGCACACATCAGGAAGGAAGAAGGAGCTTACCTGAGTAGCTTAATGACCCAGCTAATAGAACTAGAAAATGCTCAACAAAAGGACCCAAGAATAGGAAGACAAAAGGAAATAACAAAGCTGAGAGCAGAAATCAACGAAGTAGAAACTCAAAAAGCAATCCAAAAGATCAATGAAAGCAGAAGTTGGTTCTTTGAAAAAATAAACAAGATTTATAGACCACTGGCAAACCTGGAAGAAATGGATAAATTCTTGGACTCTTATAATCTTCCACGGTTGAAGGAAGAGGATGTAGCATATCTAAACACCCCCATCACCATTGATAAAATTAAAACAGTAATCAAATGTCTGCCAAAAAACAAAAGCCCAGGTCCAGATGGATTCACTAATGAATTCTATCAAACTTTTCAAGAGGAACTACTGCCAATCTTGGCAAGACTGTTTCATGAAATTGAACAAACAGAAACACTTCCAAATAGCTTTTATGAAGCCAACATCACCTTGATACCTAAACCAGACAGAGATGCTACCAAAAAAGAAAATTACAGACCAATATCACTGATGAATGCAGATGCAAAGATCCTCAACAAAATTCTGGCAAATAGGATTCAATGCCTCGTTAAAAAGATCATCCACTACGATCAAGTAGGTTTCATTTCAGGAATGCAAGGCTGGTTTAACATCCATAAATCTATCAACATAATACACAACATCAATAACAAGAAAAATAAAAACCACATGATCATATCAATAGATGCAGAGAAAGCATTTGATAAGGTCCAACACCCATTCTTGATCAAAACTCTCAGCAAGATGGGAATGGAGGGAACCTTTCTCAATATAGTGAAGGCCATCTACCACAAGCCAGTGGCAAATATTATCCTCAATGGAGAAAAACTAAAAGCCTTCCCTCTAAATTCTGGCACAAGACAAGGCTGTCCTCTCTCACCACTCCTATTCAACATAGCACTGGAAGTACTTGCTATAGCGATTAGGCAAGAAAAGTATATGAAGGGAATCCAGATAGGAAAGGAAGAAGTCAAGCTCTCACTGTTTGCAGATGACATGATACTCTACTTAGAAAACCCTAAAGACTCTGTCAAAAAGCTTCTAGAAACAATAGACTCATATAGCAAGGTGGCAGGCTACAAAATTAACACACAAAAATCAATGGCCTTTCTATACACCAATAGTAATAAGGATAAAATGGACATTAAGAAAACAACCCCATTCACAATAGTGCCACACAAACTCAAATATCTTGGAATCAACTTGACTAAATATGTGAAGGACCTATACAAGGAAAACTATAAAACTCTGCTCCAAGAAATAAGAGAGGACACACGGAAATGGAAACGCATACCCTGCTCATGGATTGGCAGGATTAACATCATCAAAATGGCAATACTCCCCAAGGCATTATACAGATTTAATGCCATCCCTCTAAAGATACCCATGACATTCTTCAAAGAAGTGAATCAGACACTTTTGAAATTCATTTGGAACAATAAACACCCTCGAATAGCTAAAGCAATCATTGGGAAAAAGAATATGGGAGGAATTACTTTCCCCAACTTTAAACTGTACTACAAAGCAATAGTTATCAAAACAGCATGGTATTGGAATAAGGACGGGTCCTCAGATCAGTGGAATAGGCTTGAATACTCAGAAAATGTTCCCCAGACATACAACCTAATTTTTGATAAAGGAGCAGGAAATCCTAAATGGAGCACGGAAAGCCTCTTCAACAAATGGTGTTGGCACAATTGGATAGCCACTTGCAAAAAATTGAACTTAGACCCCCAGCTAACATCATGTACGAAGGTAAAATCCAAATGAATTAAAGACCTCGATATCAGCCCCAAAACCATAAGATATATAGAACAGCACATAGCCAAAACACCCCAGGACATTACAGGCATCTTCAAGGAGGAAACTGCACTCTCTAAGCAAGTGAAAGCAGAGATTAACAGACGGGAATACATTAAGCTGAGAAGCTTCTGCACCTCAAAGGAAATAGTGCCCAGGATACAAGAGCCACCCACTGAGTGGGAGAAACTATTCATCCAATACCCATCAGATAAGGGGCTAATCTCCAAAATATACAAGGCACTGACAGAACTTTACAAGAAAAAAAATCTAACCCCATCAAAAGATGGGGAGAAGAAATGAACAGACACTTTGACAAAGAAGAAATACACATGGCCAAAAGACACATGAAAAAATGTTCCACATCACTAATCATCAGGGAGATGCAAATCAAAACAACGATGAGATACCACCTCACACCCCAGAGAATGGCACACATCACAAAGAATGAGAATAAACAGTGTTGGCGGGGATGTGGAGAGAAAGGAACTCTTATCCACTGCTGGTGGGAATGCCGTCTAGTTCAACCTTTATGGAAAGCGATATGGAGATTCCTCCAAAAACTGGAAATCGAGCTCCCATACGATCCAGCTATACCACTCCTAGGAATATACCCTAGGAACACAAAAATACAATACAAAAACCCCTTCCTTACACCTATATTCATTGCAGCTCTATTTACCATAGCAAGACTCTGGAAACAACCAAGATGCCCTTCAACAGACGAATGGCTAAAGAAACTGTGGTACATATACACAATGGAATATTATGCAGCTGTCAGGAGAGATGAAGTCATGAAATTTTCCTATACACGGATGTACACGGAATCTATTATGCTGAGTGAAATAAGTCAGAGAGAGAGAGAAAAACGCAGAATGGTCTCACTCATCTATGGGTTTTAAGAAAAATGAAAGACACCCTTGTAATAATAATTTTCAGACACAAAAGAGAAAAGAGCTGGAATTTCCAGCTCACCTCAGGAAGCTCACCACAAAGAGTGGTGAGTTTAGTTAGGGAAATAACTACATTTTGAACTGTCCTAATAATGAGAATGTATGAGGAAAATGGAGAGCCTGTCTAGAGTACAGGCGGGGGTCGGGTGGGGAGAAGGGAGACTTGGGAAATTGCTGATGTGAATGTTGCACTGGTGATGGGTGGTGTTCTTTACATGACTGAAACCCAAACACAATCATGTATGTAATTAAGGTGTATAAATAAATTAAAAAAAATAAGATACCAGAAATCCCAGCCCACTAAGGTGCTGGGCCTATGTGGGCAGTTCTGTGCCTCAAACTCACTGCCTCACATGTTTTAGGTAAATATTTTAACCACTGAGACATCCTTTGAGCTTTTACAGTATATTGGGGGAGGGAGATTGGTATTTGGTCCATGCTCAGCTGTGCACAATGCTTATTCCTGGCTCCATGCTCATGAGTCACTCCTGGCAGGGTTTGGGTCACCCTACATAATACTGGGCATTGAGTTTCCTCAGCTTTATGCAAGAAAAGGTCTTGTCCCTTTTCAAATATATGTTTAATTGTAGAAGAGAAAATGGAACATATGCCATGCGCACATTTGCTCCTACCTACAACTTGACAATCTCTGGAAAGTTGCAGTGGTTGCCTTGTTGGTGAGAATGGGTATTGGTAGTTAATGTGATAGGGTTTGGAGTTGGAGAACAGGATTACACAATAGAAATAAAACAATCCAAAACTTTATTCTGTCTACCAACAAGCTACAAACTGATCAATCAGAGCCACCTCCCTGAGGAGGTTACTCACTCAGGGTTGACAAGCCAGATTATATAGGGCTAGAAGCTGGAAGGCTTTTTCTTTTTTCTTTTCTTTGTTTTTGTTTTTTGGGTCACACCCGGCAGCACTCAGGGGTTCCTCCTGGCTCTGTACTCAGAAATCACTCCTGCCAAGCTCAGGGGACCACATGGGATGCCGGGATTCACACCATTATCATGGGTTGGCTGCCTTCAAAGCAAACGCCCTACTGCTGTGCTATCTCTCCAGCCCATTTCTCTTTTTTTGCAATAACTTATTTAAGCATTATGGTTACAAACACATTCTTAATTGGGTTTCAGTCATAAAATGCACACACCCCCTTCACTACTGCAACTTTCCTGCCACCAATGTCCCCCATTTTCCTCCTCTCCTATCCCCAGTCTGTCTTTCAGACAGGAATTACATTTTTTTTCTCTCATTGTCATGGTAGTTGTTAGTGTAGTTATTTCTTTAACTGCACTTACTACTCTTTGTAGTAAGCTTCATATCATGGGCTGGTCCTTCAGGCCCTCAACTCTGTTGTCTCTGGATATTATTACTATATTGCCTTTTTTTAAAAAAAATCCCACAGATGAGTGAGACTATTCTGTTTATCTCTCTACCTTTGACTTATTTCACTCAGCATAAATCTTCATATCCATCCATGTAGAGGCAAATTTTGTGATTTAATTTTTCTAACATTTTTTTCCTGCACAATATTTAATTGCTTAGATGTACCACAGTTTCTTTAGCTACTCATATGTTGTCAGGAATCTGGGTTGTTTACATATTTTGTTATTATAAATAGCACTAGAAGCAAGAAGTCTTGATTTTTAAGTTGATTGGCTGTTGTCTAGGGTGTTTCTAGGTTTTTATCATATCCTTTTATGGCTAGATATCTAGTTGGGTATATTGTAGCTTCTAGGGCCTTGGGATCTGCATCATTATTGTTGGGGTTGATATATTGTGGTTTATAGGGCTTTGGGGTCTGTCATTATTGTTGGGATAGAAACTTAGCCCTTACATCGAACTTAGTCTCGTTAGCCTTAAATGGAAATTTAACTTTGGGTTAACAAAATGGAGTCCCTTTTTCTCTAGGCTTCACAGAGGATAAGCATGAGAAAGAGATATTTCTAGTGACTGGTTTTTATTTCTGAACCATTTTAAGTGATTGGCTATATATATTTTTATATATATATTTTAAATTAAATTAAATTTTTATTTTTTATTTTATTTTTAAATATATTTATTGAAGCATCATGATTACAAACATGCTTTTAGTTGGGTTTCAGTCATAAAAAAGAACACCCCTACTTCAGCAGTGCAGCCTTCGTACCACCAATGCCCCTCATCTCCCCGAATTCAGTTAGAGAAATAACTACACTAACAACTATCATGACAATGGTAATTAGTGAGAGAAACAGAAGGCTATCTAACATTTATTAATAAATTAATTTACTAATGAATAAGTATACTATCAGATCACTTTGTAAAAGGGTTTGGGACCTGGGAAATGGCTCAAAGTGCTGACTAAATGCCTTGCTTACAGGAACCCTTGATTCTGATTCCCTCTCCAACACATCTTGGTGCACTGCCCCCCATCTGACAGTACCACTGTGTGTAGCCCCAAACCAATACAAAACAGTGAAAGAGATTTTGGGCCCATAGAATTAGGGAACCACATGTTCTTTGCTATTTTGAAAGTGACATACCCACCAGTGCTTAGGGGTTACTCCTGCCTCTGCACTCAGAAATTACTCCTGGAGGTGCTCAGAGGATCATATGAGATGTTGAGGATCGGAACCCAGGTTGTTGCATGCAAGGCGAATTCTCTATCTGCTGTGCTATCACTCCAGTGCCTCACAAGTTCTTTGTAATTTGAAGCACTCTTTTCTACTCCCATTTCTTTTGCTGTGCAGGACAAGGCTCTTCTAATGAAGGCTCTCCCTTTTCCACCTTAGGTTGGGATTTTACAACATAAAACATCCCCAAATGAGGCTACCCTTATTTTTATAGCCAGTTTCCCAAAAGGAGAATTTCAGGACTGTTTCTCAGGTGCCACAAAGGTAGTGGGGCCCCTGCCAGCAGCTGAGAATTCCCTGGTAAAGAGGTGATCTTGGGGTCCTCTCCACGACCCAACCATCTGGAAAAACCTGAATTCAAATAATCCAACCAGTCCTGTCCTACAAGTCCCTTCCAGCCAGGCGGAGAGTCCGCTGGGGTGTATCAGTAACAGCTGTTTCCAACTGTTGTTCCTCCTGACTATTCTATAATTACAGTGGAACTTGTTCATACTCAATAGCTGAGCTCTCCAGTTTTCAACTGCTGGATGGAGCTGATTTGCAGGTGCGAGAAAGTTTCAAACCTACTTTTAAGCCGTTGCTTCTAGTCCTCTCTCTTCCTGGAATATTTGCCACTGCTTTCTGGCCCTTACACTGGGCTTCCCCCATCTTCTCCTCCTGTTTCTGCCTGTTACTACATTGAATGCCTCCTATTATTAGCAGCCTCTTTCTCCCTCCTGCAAGACCCAGATGGCATGCTCAAATTGGGTAATTTGAGAAGAGTTGAATAAGGGATTCTTTATGAAAGTGCGGGTAAGGTAGAGGGAACTCACTAGGGATACGGAACCCCTGGGGCCAGGGGAGGAGTGAGCAAGGAGATGGATGGGTGGAGACGCCAGCGGGAGAGAGACATGTGGTTGCTTCAAGGGGCTGCCAGCTCACAGTGACTCATTATGAAGGAGTCTGGGAAATTAAAGTCCCAGACTTCTATTTCTCAGTCCAAGCTCAACACAGGGCATAGGGGCCCATTGATTCTATATATTGAGGTCAGTGTCCCAGACACAAAACAGATCTGGAAGGGCAAATGGAATCCATATAGCATCTCTTTTATAATATCTTGTTTATTTGCTCATGGGGGGGGCACAACTGGAGATGTTCAGCAACTATTCCTAGAGAGACAGGGGTCACTCCTTACGGTTCTTGGTGGGGGGAACAAGGAGTACCAGGGGTCATATCTGGGACTCCGAGAAACAAAGCCTGCTCTTCAGACCTTTGAGACAGCTTCCTGGTCCCTCTCATGGCATTTTAGAAAAACTTTCTGGTGATAAAATGTCAACAATATTTTGTTTTAACCATTTCTTATTATAACACCATGATTTGTCAAAAATGTTCATAATATACAGTTGTTTCAGGTCTTAAATATTCAAATACCAATCCTACCACCAGTGTGGCCTTCCTTTTTACCAGTGTCCCATATCCCACCCATGACATAAGTCTGAACCCTTTCAGGCACAAATTTTCTTCAGATATTTACAACACAAAGGCAAGTGTAATTATCAAAACTTAGATGATTAAGGGCCAATTTGAAATAATTCTTATATCTCTCAATGATGTTACTAAACTTATTATCACTATGGTTGGTGCTAGTTGAGACTCAGTGATCCTTGAAGGCTTAGTGATGTTCTACATAACTTTCCCATCAGATTAGCTGTGATCATGGTGGGCTGACACTACTATATGATTTTGAGATGTCTTGTGGCCACATACAGCCCAGGATCTATTGATCTGGAACAAATTTGGTGGCTTGGAAGTTTGATAAAGTTGAGAAGTTGTGAATGTATTCTGTTGGAGGGTGTGCCTGTGAACTGTTGTGTTTTCAGGCAGAAAGGGGAATCTGCCCACCCCATTCTGAGAAAGCCCCAGAGTTCTCAACATGGACCAGACTACCTGGGAAGAGTTGGCAGCCATCATTTTCTTATGGAGTTTAGCAGAGGAACAGGACTGTTTTTCTGCTAGGAAAATGGTGGGTGTGGGTGGGGGCTGTTGAATTTTTTAGTGGGGGGGTGTCAGGAGAGAACTTGGCCCAAAACAAGAATGTCCAAAAACCCCAAAGTTTTTATGTTGGAGTCTGGTCTTGAAAAGATTCAACTGCTCTTATTATTTGGGTCCAATTGTGGGCTGTGTTTTTTTCTGTTAAAGGATGTCAAGTGTGGGGCCAGCAAGGTGGCGCTAGAGGTAAGGTGTCTGCCTTGCAAGCCCTAGCCAAGGAAGGACCGAGGACTGTGGTTTGATTCCCCAGTGTTCCATATGGTCTCCCCAAGCCAGGGCCAATTTCTAAGCGCTTAGCCAGGAGTAACCCCTGAGCATCAAACCGGTGTGGCTGAGAAACCAAAAAGGAAAAAAAAAGAATAAAAAGGATGTCAGGTATGGCTGTGGGCTGCTGTTCCTTCAGGCAGAATCTGCTCATCCCCAATTCAAGAAGTCCTGGACTGATCTACCAGGGAAGAGTTTTGGGGCTTTGTTTGTTTGTTTAGTTTTGGGTCCACACATGGCAGCACTCAGGGTTGACACCTGGCTCTGCATTCAGTGATCATTCCTGACCACATAGGATGCCAGGGATCAAAACCCAGGTGGGCCACATGCAACACAAACTACCTACCCACTGTTATCTCTCCAGCCCCCTCTTTAGGAGCTTTGAACTGAAGCTGGGCCGAATTTTCCCCCAGAAAGGTAGCTCAGTGGAAATGCAACTGCCTAGTAGGAATTAGGCTGTGATGTCTATCTCCAATATCTCATGCTAAGCATAGTCCCAGCTGTATTTTTTGTTTGTTTGTTTTGTTTTAATTTTGGGACCACACTTAGCAGTACTCAGGGATAATTCCTGGCTCTGTTTTTAGGGAAACACTTTTGGCAGACTTGAGGGACCTTATAGATTGCCAGGGACTGAGCCCAGATTGGTCATGTGCAAGGCATACACCCTATGAACTGTGCAAGGCACATGTTCCAGTCCAAGCCTTGCTAACTGTGGTCTCTGGTTCCACAACCAAGTATGGAATCTCTGGCATATCACAACCAAAGATATGTGAGCACCATGACCAAGTGTGTAAACCACACCAAGCAATCATCATAACAAAAAAAATCTATGTCAAGAAGGGAAGTAAAAAGGAGAGGAATAAAACTTTTTTAAGTATAGATAATAGTATAACAAATCCCACATAACCTTTTCCTCCAATGTCAATCTAGAGTCAATCTCATTTTATCTCTGTCTCCTCTGTTTCCCCCATTATTATTTTGCAGACTTGATATTATTCCAGCAGTTCATAGGCATCTTTAGAAGAGAAGGTCTCTTTGGGGAGATGGTATTATTTATAGGAGACACTTCAATAGTGTGTATCACCAAGATTATATCTGGAAGTACTAAAAGGCATATACAAGGTTGAGATAGAAGCCAGGCCCTCACTCAAAAATTAGACATTTAAAAATAAACAAATATATAGGTAATATAAGGAAGAGAACATTAGGTTTTAGGGCACAATTACCCAAATATATCTAGATTGTGAGAAAGCTGACAATGTTCATCAATAAGGTGCAAGAGGCAGATTTCATCTCTGTTCTCCAATCCCTAGTAGTCCTATTTTTGCTGATTGGGGGACCACACCAAGAGTTGCTCAGACTTACTTCTGACAGTCTTGGGAATACTCTTGGCAGTGTAGGGGACCATATGTAATCAAAATAAAAAATCAGGGTCTATCCCAAGGAAAGCAAGTGCCTTAACTCCTGTACTATCTGCTGAACCCCTTGATTTTTGGGGTGGTGTCCTTTAGTTATTATTGTTGCCTAGATGATTGGCTCAGTCTCTGAAGACAGGTGGTTGGATTTAAGTTCTTACTCTGTCAGTTAGTAGATGTGGACTTGCGGCTAAGGACCTTTTCAGAATCAATTTCATTTTCTATCTGTACCATAAAATAGTAATCATAAAACTTACTTCTATTTGCTGTAAGAATTGAGAAAGTATGTAAAGTGTTTATGCAGAGCTTAATTTCTAACAAGTCCTTATTACTATTTTTCTGTACATTTTAACGCTCTTTTGGTCCAGTTTAGAGATTCCTGGTATATTACAAAGCTGCAATGACAGTGTCATTAAGAATAAATATTTTGCAACTGAGTTCAAAGTATTATACTGAGCAGTCCCAGGCTGGCCCCTAGTACATAGCTGAAAGTTGCCCTTGAGTATACTGGGTGTGACCCCAAAATGAAAAAAACAAAACAAAGATCAAAGAAAGAATTGGATAAGGTACCAAGGTTGTCTTACTTTATTTGGGCTATTAAGACAAAATTCTCTCATCTGGATAACTTAAAATATATATTTAAAATAATTTTTGTTTTTATCAAAGTGGATTACAAATCTTTCACAGCAATATTTTAGGTACATAATGACATTGAATCAGGGATATTCCCACCACCAATGTTGTTCTTTCTCCACCCCTGTTCCCAGCATGCATCCCAAATCCCTCTCCTTTGCCCCTGGGCTGCTAGTATAAGTGGTCCCCTCTGTGTCTATCTTGTTGTAAATTGGGTATCAATTCTGTTGTTGTTGGCTTCAGATTTGGTATTTAAGCCTGATCATTTTTTATTTCTACTCAATATTCATATGACTATTTGGTCTTGGTACCCTCCATTATTTCTCCCTCAATTATGAGGCAAAACACATAGATTCAAGTTACATGGTTCTGTTTGAAGGGGAAAAGGAGTGGTAAAATAAAACAAACAAAAAACTGGAGGAGTCCTTCTAGAGTCTATAAATATCATTTTAGGAGAAGAAAGGGGAAAAGAAAGAACACCATAACAATACAAAAATCAAACAAAAATACCTCAAAAAGCACCACAGCAATAAAGATTAACAACCAAACAATAACCACGGTCCTGAAATAAAAACAAAACAAAGCAAAACAAACAACTGCAATAACAAAAAAATTTGTGCTTCTTTTTTTTTTTTTTGCATAGGTACAGTATATATTGGGGAGATTAGAAAGGGAATTCCCATGGCCTAAGAGATACAGGGTTTCTCTGCCCTTGAATCATACTGTCATGGGAATAACTACAGGCTCCGTACATGCTATTTTACTCTCCCCCAGGTCCTTTTGTGGTGTTTGGAAACTTTCTGCTAGATCGTGAATGGTAAAATCAGGCTTGTGTAACTAGATATATCGGTATTTGTACAGGTCATAGGATGGGGTCTTTCTTTACAGTTCTACAAGTTCTATTCCATCACTGTTGTTTTAATCAGTCTTCTGTAGTTGGTGGTCTTGTTTTTTGTACTGATCCTAGGACAAAGCCTAGGATAGAGTCTTTCATTATATTTCCAGAAGTTCTGCTAAGTTTCAGTTGTCTCAGTCAGAACAATGGAATTAGAGATCTTTGTTGGTGTACAGATTGTAGGCCAATGCCTAGACTAGGGACTTTCTTATTGGTCACAAGATAAGTTCTGCCCAGTCATGGTTGTCAAAGTCAGTCTTCTTTAGTTAGTGATCTTGGCTTTTGCACAGATGAAAGGATGGCATGTCTTCTGTTTTATCTTATCATTAGGTGGTGAGATAAGAAAACCTCCTCTTAGATCAAGTTGTTGCCATTTCCTCATTGTCAGGATGTCATATCAAAACTGGCACATGTTTGTGTCAGAGCAGTATTAAGAATGTCCCAGAGGGAGCTTGGTTCCTGGAGCTGTTTTAGAGAACTGTGTTAGTTCTATGTCTGAGATCTAGGGTTCGGGTTTGGATGGTCACTATCCAATCACATGAAGTCTAAGTTGGGACCACATGGCATGTTCAAGGTGGGAGTTGCCCCTATATTGTAAAATGTATGAGTTCTTATACCTAGTAGATAAGAACTTGTTTCTATATGTAAAATTTCCCCCTTTTTAGTATTTCTTTGCAAAAAGAAATGGTGCTATATTATATTGCTGGTGCATTTGAGGGAGAGAGTGTCAGGCTCCACTGGCAAACCTAACAAAGAAAGAGAGAGAGAAACTTGATAACTCGTATCAGGAATGAAAAAGGAGAGATCACTACTGATATGACAGAGATTCAAAGGGTAATCAGAAACTACTTGGAAAAACGCTATGCCACTAAAAATGAGAACCTGGAAGAAATGGATAAATTCTTGGACTCTTATAATCTTCCACGGTTGAAGGAAAAGGATGTAGCATATCTAAACACCCCCATCACCATTGATGAAATTAAAACAGTAATCAAATATCTGCCGAAAAACAAAAGCCCAGGTTCAGATGGATTCACTAATGAATTCTATCAAACTTTCCAAGAGGAACTACTGCTAATCTTGGCAAGACTCTTTCATGAAATTGAACACAGAAACACTTCCAAATAGCTTTTATGAAGCCAACATCACCTTGATACCTAAACCAGACAGAGACGCTACCAAAAAAGAAAATTACAGACCAATATCACTGATGAATGCAGATGCAAAGATCCTCAACAAAATCCTGGCAAATAGGATTCAATGCCTCGTTAAAAAGATCATCCACTACGATCAAGTAGGTTTCATCCCAGGAATGCAAGGCTGGTTTAACATCCGTAAATCTATCAACATAATACACAACATCAATAACAAGAAAAATAAAAACCACATGATCATATCAATAGATGCAGAGAAAGCATTTGATAAGGTCCAACACCCATTCTTGATCAAAACTCTCAGCAAGATGGGAATGGAGGGAAACTTTCTCAATATAGTGAAGGCCATCTACCACAAGCCAGTGGCAAATATTATCCTCAATGGAGAAAAACTAAAAGCCTTCCCTCTAAATTCTGGCACAAGACAAGGCTGTCCTCTCTCACCACTCCTATTCAACATAGCACTGGAAGTACTTGCTATAGCGATTAGGCAAGAAAAGGATATGAAGGGAATCCAGATAGGAAAGGAAGAAGTCAAGCTCTCACTGTATGCAGATGACATGATACTCTACTTAGAAAACCCTAAAGACTCTATCAAAAAGCTTCTAGAAACAATAGACTCATATAGCAAGGTGGCAGGCTACAAAATTAACATAAAAAAATCAATGGCCTTTCTATACACCAATAGTAATAAGGAAGAAATGGACATTAAGAAAACAACCCCATTCACAATAGTGCCACACAAACTCAAATATCTTGGAATCAACTTGACTAAATTTGTGAAGGACCTATACAAAGAAAACTATAAAACTCTGCTCCAAGAAATAAGAGAGGACACAGGGAAATGGAAACGCATACCCTGCTCATGGATTGGCAGGATTAACATCATCAAAATGGCAATACTCCCCAAGGCATTATACAGATTTAATGCCATCCCTCTAAAGATACCCATGACATTCTTCAAAGAAGTGGATCAGACACTTTTGAAATTCATTTGGAACAATAAACACCCTCGAATAGCTAAAGCAATCATTGGGAAAAAGAATATGGGAGGAATTACTTTTCCCAACTTTAAACTGTACTACAAAGCAACAGTTATCAAAACAGCATGGTATTGGAATAAGGATAGGTCCTCAGATCAGTGGAATAGGCTTGAATACTCAGAAAGTGTTCCCCAGACATACAACCACGTAATTTTTGATAAAGGAGCAGGAAATCCTAAATGGAGCAGGGAAAGCCTCTTCAACAAGTGGTGTTGGCACAATTGGATAGCCACTTGCAAAAAATTGAACTTAGACCCCCAGCTAACATCATGTACGAAGGTAAAATCCAAATGGATTAAAGACCTCGATATCAGCCCCAAAACCATAAGATATATAGAACAGCACATAGGCAAAACACTCCAGGACATTACAGGCATCTTCAAGGAGGAAACTGCACTCTCCAAGCAAATGAAAGCAGAGATTAACAGATGAGAATATATTAAGCTGAGAAGCTTCTGCACCTCAAAGGAAATAGTGCCCAGGATACAAGAGCCACCCACTGAGTGGGAGAAACTATTCACCCAATACCCATCAGATAAGGGGCTAATCTCCAAAATATACAAGGCACTGACAGAACTTTACAAGAAAAAAAACATCTAACCCCATCAAAAAATGGGGAGAAGAAATGAACAGACACTTTGACAAAGAAGAAATACACATGGCCAAAAGACACATGAAAAAATGTTCCACATCACTAATCATCAGGGAGATGCAAATCAAAACAACGATGAGATACCACCTCACACCCCAGAGAATGGCACACATCACAAAGAATGAGAATAAACAGTGTTGCCGGGGATGTGGAGAGAAAGGAACTCTTATCCACTGCTGGTGGGAATGCCGTCTAGTTCAACCTTTATGGAAAGCGATATGGAGATTCCTCCAAAAACTGGAAATCAAGCTCCCATACGATCCAGCTATACCACTCCTAGGAATATACCCTAGGAACACAAAAATACAATACAAAAAACCCCTTCCTTACACCTATATTCATTGCAGCACTATTTCCCATAGCAAGACTCTGGAAACAACCAAGATGCCCTTCAACAGATGAATGGCTAAAGAAATTGTGGTACATATACACAATCGAATATTATGCAGCTGTCAGGAGAGATGAAGTCATGAAATTTTCCTATACATGGATGTACACGGAATCTATTATGCTGAGTGAAATAAGTCAGAGAGAGAGAGAGAAAAACGCAGAATGGTCTCACTCATCTATGGGTTTTAAGAAAATTAAAAGACACCCTTGTAATAATAATTTTCAGACACAAAAGAGAAAAGAGCTGGAAATTCCAGCTCACCTCAGGAAGCTCACCACAAAGAGTGGTGAGTTTAGTTAGGGAAATAACTACATTTTGATCTGTCCTAATAATGAGAATATATGAGGAAAATGGAGAGCCTGTCTAGAGTACAGGCGGGGGTCGGGTGGGGCGAAGGGAGACTTGGGACATTGGTGATGGGAATGTTGCACTGGTGATGGGTGGTGTTCTTTACATGACTGAAACCCAAACACAATCATGTATGTAATTAAGGTGTTAAAATAAATTAAAAAAAAACAAAAACAAAAAAAATTAAGTAAATCAAATAAAAGAGAATGGGTTGGTGCATTGGAGTTGGGAAGTTTTCCCAGTTCCTAGACATTGCATCAGTGATGGATTTAGGCCTTGATAAAAGAAGGTTTCAGGGTTAGATAATGGCTGTAGCAGTTTATGTTACATATAGGTTTCGCGTCTCGAGTACTAAAGAATGTGGTAATGAGGTCTACTATGTAGATGGCTACCCTATGTAGTATTGTCTGCTGCATCTTATGAATCTAAGTTCCTTTCCTAAAGAGAAACTAACAGTGTGGGTTTTATTTGACATAGATTGAATTGATGAGGAGGAGGAAGGAGAGAAAGAAGAAAGGGGAGAAGGAAAGAAGTAGGGAGAAGAGAGAGAGAAAATGTTAATTTGCCAAAAAGTGTTCAATGAGTAGGTTCTATAACACAAACCTGTGGTTGGTAGTTGACTGTTTCAGTGAGCTGAATGATCATATGCTTCAGGTCCTAATAGAGGACATAAACCAGAGGAAAGGGGTATATTGGAATATTTTATCAAGACATTTTCTTTTTTTTTTTTTTGAGAATCATATTAACTTTATTAGGCTCATTAACTAGTTTTCCAACAAACTTCAAGAAATTTTTTATATTTAATGTCCTTCATGTCTTTTTTAATTTTATTTAAACACCTTGATTACATACATGATTGTGTTTGGGTTTCAGTCATGTAAAGAACACAACCCATCACCAGTGCAACATTTCCATCACCAATGTCCCAAGTCTCCCTCCTCCCACCCGACCCCTGCCTGTACTCTAAACAGGCTCTTCATTTCCCTCATACATTCTCATTATTAGGACAGTTTAAAATGTAGTTATTTCTCTAACTAAACTCATCACTCTTTGTGGTGAGCTTCCTGAGGTGAGCTGGAACTTCCAACTCTTGTCTCTTTTGTGTCTGAAAATTATTATTGCAAGAATGTCTTTCATTTTTCTGAAAACCCATAGATGAGTGAGACAATTCTGGGTTTCTCTCTCTCTCACTTATTTCACACAGCATAATAGATTCTGTGTACATCCATGTATAGGAAAATTTCATGACTTCATCTCTCCTGACAGCTGCATAATATTCCATTGTGTATATGTACCACAATTTCTTTAGCCATTCATCTGTTGAAGGGCATCTTGGTTGTTTCCAGAGTCTTGCTATGGGAAATAGTGCTGCAATGAATTTAGGTGTAAGGAAGGGGTTTTTTGTATTGCATTTTTGTGTTCCTAGGGTATATTCCTAGGAGTGGTATAGCTGGATCGTATGGGAGCTCGATTTCCAGTTTTTGGAGGAATCTCCATATTGCTTTCCATAAAGGTTGAACTAGACGGCATTTCCTTTCTCACCACATCCCCGGCAACACTGTTTATTCTCGTTCTTTGTGATGTATGCCATTCTCTGTGGTGTGAGGTGGTACCTCATAGTTGTTTTGATTGCATCTCCCTAATGATTAGTGATAAGAAGCATTTTTTCATGTGTCTTTTGGCCATGTGTATTTCTTCTTTGTCAAAGTGTCTGTTCATTTCTTCTCCCCATTTTTGAAGGGATTAGATGTTTTATTCTTGTAAAGTTCTGTCAGTGCCTTGTATATTTTGGAGATTAGCCCCTTATCTGATGAGTATTGGGTGAATAGTTTCTCCCACTCAGTCGGTGGCTCTTGTATCCTGGCGCTATTTCCTTTGAGGTGCAGAAGTTCTCAGCTTAATGTATTCCCATCTGTTAATCTCTGCTTTCATTTGCTTGGAGGGTGCAGTTTTCTCATTGAAGATGCCTGTAGTCTCAATGTCCTGGAGTGTTTTGCCTATGTGTTGTTCTATATAACTTATGGTTTTGAGTCTGATATCGAGGTCTTTAATCCATTTGGATTTTACCTTCATACATGGTGTTAGCTGGGGGTCTAAGTTCAATTTTTTGCAAGTGTCTATCCAGTTGTGCCAACACCACTTGTTGAAGAGGCTTTCCCTGCTCCATTTAGGATTTCCTGCTCCTTTATAAAAAATTAGGTGGTTGTATGTCTGGTGAACATTTTCTGAGTATTCAAGCCTATTCCACTGATCTGAGGGCCTTTCCCTATTTCAATACCATTCTGTTTTGATAACTATTGCTTTGTAGTAAAGTTTAAAGTTGGGGAAAGTATTTCTTTCCACATACTTTTTCCAATGATTGCTTTAGCTATTCTAGGGTCTTTATTGTTCCAAACGAATTTCAAAAGTGCCTAATCCACTTCTTTGAAGAATGTCATGGGTATCTTTAGAGGGATAGCATAACATCTGTATAATGCCTTCGGGAGTATTGCCATTTTGATGATGTTAATCCTGCCAATCCATGAGCAGGGTGTGTGTTTCCATTTCCGCGTGTCCTCTCTTATTACTTCTTGGAGCAAATTTTTATAGTTTTCTTTGTATATGTCCTTCACATTTTTAGTCAAGTTGATTTCAAGATATTTTAGTTTGTGTGGCATCATTGTGAATGGGGTTGTTACTTAATGTCCATTTCTTCCTTATTACTATTGGTGTATAGAAAGGCCATTGATTTTTGTGTGTTAAATTTGTAGCCTGCCACGTTGCCATATGAGTCTATTGTTTCTAGAAGCTTTTTGGTAGAGTCTTTAGCGTTTTCTAAGTAGAGTATCATGTCATCTGCAAACGGTGAGAGCTTCACTTCTTCCTTTTCTATCTGGATTCCCTTGATATCTTTTTCTTGCCTAATCAGTATAGCAAGTACATCCAGTGCTATGTTGAATAGGAGTGGTAAGAGAGGACAGCCTTTTCTTCTGCCAGAATTTAGCGGGAAGACTTTTAGTTTTTCTCAATTTAGGATAATATTTGCCACTGGCTTGTGGTGGATGGCCTTAACTATATATTGAGAAAGGTTCCTTCCATTCCCATCTTGCTGAGAGTTTTGATCAAGAATGGGTGTTGGACCTTATCAAATGCTTTCTCTGCATCTATTGACATGATCATGTGGTTTTTATTTTTCTTGTTATTGATGTGTATGATGTTGATAGATTTACAGATGTTAAACCATCCTTGCATTCCTGGGTTGAAACCTACTTGATCGTAGTGGATGATCTTCTTAATGAGGCATTGAATCCTATTTGCCAGAATTTTGTTGAGGATCTTTGCATCTGCATTCATCAGCGATATTGGTCTGTAATTTTCTTTTTTGTAGCATCTATGTCTGGTTTAGGTATCACGGTGATGTTGGCTTCATAAAAGCTATTTGGAAGTGTTTCTGTTTGTTCAATTTCATGAAAGAGTCTTGCCAGGATTGGTAGTAAATCCTATTGGAAACTTTGAAAGAATTGACTAGTGAATCCATCTGGGCCTGTGCTTTTGTATTTCAGCAGACCTTTGATTACCGTTTTAATTTCATCAATGGTGATGGGGGTGTTAGATATGCTACATCCTCTTCCTTCAACCGTGGAAGATTATAAGAGTCCAAGATATTTTTTAGATTTGTCAACAGTTGTATTAAATATTTTGCTGGCCCCTCATTCGGTGCATATATGTTTAGGAGAGTTATTTCTTCCTGCTCTACATACCCCTTGATTAATATAAAATGTCCATCTTTGTCCCTTACAACCTTCCTGAATATAAAGTTTGCATTATCTGATATTAGTATGGCCACTCCAGCTTTTTTATGGGTGTTGTTTGCTTGGATAATTTTTCTCCAGCCTTTTATATTGAGTCTATGTTTGTTCTGACTATTCATGTGCGTTTCTTGTAGGCAGCAGAAGTTTGGATTAATTTTTTTGATCCATTAAGCCACTCTGTGTCTCTTGACTGGTGCATTACGTCCATTGACGTTGAGAAAAGAATTGTCCTGGGATTTAATGCCATCTTTATATCGAAATTTTGTGTGTCTTTTGGTTAGTCTTGTCTTAAATTAGGTCTTTAAGTTTTTCTCTTAAGACTGGTTTTGTGTCTATAAAGTTTCTGAGCTGCTTTTTGTCTGTGAAACCATGTATTCTTCCGTCAAACCGGAAAGTGAGTTTTTCTGGGTATAGTATTCTGGGTGAAGCATTCATTTCATTCAGTCTTGTCACAATATCCCACCACTGCTTTCTGGCCTGGAGTGTTTCTGGTGACACGTCTGCTGTAAATCTCAAGGATGCTTGCTTGAACCTAATTTCTCCTTTTGATCTTGCTGTTTTCAGAATTCTGTCTCTATCTGTGGGATTTGTCATTGTGACTAGGATGTGTCTTGGGGTGGTTTTTCTGGGGTCTCTTTTGGTTGGTACTCTTCGAGCATACAGGATTTGATCACCTATATTCTTTAGATCTGGAATTTTCTCTTTAGTGATGTTCTTGACCATTGATTCTTCCTGGGAATTTTCTTCTGGGTCTCTGGGTGTCCAATAATTCTTAAGTTGTTTCTGTTGATCTTATCATAGACTTCTATTTTCATCTGTTCCCATTCTTTGACTAATTTTTCCATTGTCTGCTCATATTCTTTACGTTTTTTTCCCAATCTCTCCTGCTGTATCGAATTGTTTTGTATCTCATCTTCCACAGCACCAAGTCTATTTTCAGCTTCTGATACCCTTCCCAGAGCTTATCCATTTTGTCATTCACTTCGTTTACTGACTTTTTCAGTCCTGTTAGTTGACATGTTATTTCAGTTTGGAGTTTTGTGATTTCTGTCTTCATATTTTCTTGGTTCTTTTTAGTGTTTTGTTCAACTCGATCAATGGTTTCTTTGAGTTCTTTGAGCATCTTCCATATTGCTAGTCTAAAGTCCCTATCTGAGAGGTTGATTAGTTGGTTGGTCATTATCTGGTCATCAGAATTGTCATCTTCTTTCTCTATGTCTGATGCTGGCCTGTGTTGTTTCCCCATTGTCACACGTTTATTGTGGGTTTTTCTACGTGTTGTGGTGGTATTCATTGGCTATATGAGGTAGGCTGCACACTCCTCTGGCTCCGCCCTTTCTGGATGGGCAGACTTGCCTCTAAGGGAGGGGAGTCCTCCGTGGATGAAGCCTCACACTGGATCAAATGTTAGGCCCGAGCATGCAACATAGAAGACAGTCCGGAGAGAAATGCTTGCTTCTGTAATATAGCACTGTTCTTAGTGTGATTTTTTTCTACTTGTTGCAATAGTGTTCTTTTCTTTGAAGGAGTCCACGGCCGCTCCACTTCGCTACGCGGCCGTGCTCTGCTGGAGCCTCTTTTGCCCCACTCCCAAGAGTTACACGCAAGAGGATAGTAGATACACATTTACAGGTAGCACTCACAGTTGGGCCCCAGTGGGCGGGCGTATATTCATGGGTTTTCCCCGACTGATGTCCCAAACAGGGCATCCGGCTTCTGCAACAGTCTGCCGGTTTTTATATTCTGAAGACCTGCCCTGGAAATGGCCTCTGGGAGAGCAAGTTTCTGGAGCCTCTTTTGCCCCACTCCCAAGAGTTTCACGCAAGAGGACAGTAGACAGACATTTACAGGTAGCACTCACAGCTGGGCCCCACTGGGCGGGCATAGATTCGTGCCTTTTCTCTGCCTGATGTCCGAAACAGGGGATCCAGCTTCCGCAACAGTCTGCCGGTTTTTATGTTCTCTGCTGGAGCCTTTTTTGGCCCACTCTCAAGAGGTTCACGCAAGAGGAGAGTAGACAGACATACACATGTAACACTCACAGATTTTACAATCGGGCCCCACTGGGCAGGTGTAGTTTCGTGGATTTTCCCAGCCTGATGTCACAAACAAGGGACCCGGCTTCTGCAAAGCCTAGCCAGTTTTTATGTTCTGGAGTCCCACCCAGGAAATGTCCTCTGGGAGAGCAAGTTTTCTGTAGCCTCTTTTCAGCCCACTCCCAAGAGAGTCTCGTAAGAGGACATTAGACAGATATACACAGTTAGCACTCACAGTATTTCACATTCGGGCCCTACTGGGCAGGTGTAGTTTCGTGGATTTTCCCAGCCTGATGTCACAAACAGGGGACCCGGCTTCTGCAATGCCTAGGCAGTTTTTATGTTCTGGAGTCCCGTCCTGGAAATGGCCTCTGGGAAAGCAATTTTTCTGGAGCCTCTTTTCGGCCCACTCCCAAGTGGTTCACGCAAGAGTACAGTAGACAGACATACACAGTTAGCACTCACAGTTTTTCACAATCGGGCCCCACTGGGCAGGTGTAGTTTTGTGGATTTTCCCAGCCTGATGTCACAAACAGGGGACCCGGCGTCTGCAAAGCCTAGCCGGTTTTTATGTTCTGGAGTCCCACCCTGGAAATGGCCTCTGGGAGCGCAATTTTTCTGGAGCCTCTTTTCGGCCCACTCCCAAGAGGGTCTCGTAAGAGGACAGTAGACAGACATACACAGTTAGCACTCACAGTTTTTCACAATCGGGCCCCACTGAGCAGGTGTAGTTTCGTGGATTTTCCCAGCCTGATGTCACAAACAGGGGACCCGGCTTCTGCAAAGCCTAGTTGGTTTTTATGTTCTGGAATCCTGCCCTGGAAATGGCCTCTGGGAGAGCAAGTTTTCTGGAGCCTCTAATTGGCCCACTCCCAAGAGGTTCATGCAAGAGGACAGTAGACAAACATACACAGGTAGCACTCACAGTTTTTCACAATCGGGCCCCACTGGGCAGGTGTAGTTTCGTTGATTTTCCTAGCCTGATGTCACAAACATGGGACCCGGCTTCTGCAAAGTCTAGCCGGTTTTTATGTTCTGGAGTCCCGCCCTAGATATGGCCTCAGGGAGAGCAAGTTTTCTGGAGCCTCCAATCGGCCCACTCCCAAGAGGTTCATACAAGAGGACAGTAGACAGACATACACAGTTAGAACTCACAGTTTTTCACAATCGAGCCCCACTGGGCAGGTGTAGTTTTGTGGATTTTCCCAGCCTGATGTCACAAACAGGGGACCCGGCTTCTGCAATGCCTAGTCGGTTTTTATGTTCTGGAGTCCAGCCCTGGAAATGGCCTCTGGGAGCGCAAGTTTTCTGGAGCCTCTAATTGGCCCACTCCCAAGAGTTTCATGCAAGAGGACTGTAGACAGACATACACCAGTAGCCCTCACAGTTTTTCACAATCGGGCCCCACTGGGCAGGTGTAGTTTCGTGGATTTTCCCAGCCTGATGTCACAAACATGGGACCCGGCTTCTGCAAAGTCTATCCGGTTTTTATATTCTGGAGTCCCGCCCTAGAAATGGCCTCGGGGAGAGCAAGTTTTCTGGAGCCTCCAATCGGCCCACTTCCAAGAGGTTCATACAAGAGGACAGTAGACAGACATACACAGGTAGAACTCACAGTTTTTCACAATTGGGCCCCACTGGGCAGGTGTAGTTTTGTGGATTTTCCCAGCCTGATGTCACAAACAGGGGACCCGGCTTCTGCAATGCCTAGCCAGTTTTTATGTTCTGGAGTCCCGTCCTAGAAATGGCCTTGGGAGCGCAAGTTTTCTGGAGCCTCTAATTGGCCCACTCCCAAGAGGTTCATGCAAGAGGACAGTAGACAGACATACACAGGTAGCACTCACAGTTTTTCACAATCGGGCCCCACTGGGCAGGTGTAGTTTCGTGGATTTTCCCAGCCTGATGTCACAAACAGGGGACCCGGCTTCTGCAAAGTCTAGCCGGTTTTTATGTTCTGGAGTCCTGCCCTAGAAATGGCCTCGGGGAGAGCAAGTTTTCTGGAGCCTCCAATCGGCCCACTTCCAAGAGGTTCATACAAGAGGACAGTAGACAGACATACACAGGTAGAACTCACAGTTTTTCACAATTGGGCCCCACTGGGCAGGTGTAGTGTTGTGGATTTTCCCAGCCTGATGTCACAAACAGGGGACCCGGCTTCTGTAATGCCTAGCCAGTTTTTATGTTCTGGAGTCCCGTCCTGGAAATGGCCTCTGGGAGCGCAAGTTTTCTGGAGCCTCTAATTGGCCCACTCCCAAGAGGTTCATGCAAGAGGACAGTAGACAGACATACACAGGTAGCACTCACAGTTTTTCACAATCGGGCCCCACTGGGCAGGTGTAGTTTCGTGGATTTTCCCAGCCTTATGTCACAAACATGGGCCCTGGCTTCTGCAGTCTATCCGGTTTTTATGTTCTGGAGTCCCGCCCTAGAAATGGCCTCGGGGAGAGCAAGTTTTCTGGAGCCTCTAATTGGCCCACTCCCAAGAGGTTCATGCAAGAGGACAGTAGACAGACATACACCAGTAGCACTCACAGTTTTTCACAATTGGGCCCCACTGGGCAGGTGTAGTTTTGTGGATTTTCCCAGCCTGATGTCACAAACAGGGGACCCAGCTTCTGCAATGCCTAGCCAGTTTTTATGTTCTGGAGTCCCGTCCTGGAAATGGCCTCTGGGAGCGCAAGTTTTCTGGAGCCTCTAATTGGCCCACTCCCAAGAGGTTCATGCAAGAGGACAGTAGACAGACATACACAGGTAGCACTCACAGTTTTTCACAATCGGGCCCCACTGGGCAGGTGTAGTTTCGTGGATTTTCCCAGCCTGATGTCACAAACAGGGGACCCGGCTTCTGCAAAGTCTAGCCGGTTTTTATGTTCTGGAGTCCTGCTCTAGAAATTGCCTCGGGGAGAGCAAGTTTTCTGGAGCCTCCAATTGGCCCACTGCCAAGAGGTTCATACAAGAAGACAGTAGACAGACATACACAGGTAGAACTCACAGTTTTTCACAATCGGGCCCCACTGGGCAGGTGTAGTGTTGTGGATTTTCCCAGTCTGATGTCACAAACAGGGGACCCCCTCTTTTATTTCTTGATGCTGAATTTTGTAGTTTTATTTGTATAGGTGCTTCACATCTTTAGTTAACTTCAAGATATTTGAGTTTGTGGGGCACTAATATGAATGGAATTGTATTTTAATGTCTATTTCTTCTTTATCATTATTGTTGTATAAGAAGTCCATTGATTTTTGTGTGTTAACTTATGTAACTTGCGACTTTGCTATATAAATCTATTGTTTCTAGAAGCTTACTGATAGAGTCTTTAGGGTTTTCTAAGTTTTGTACCACGTTGTCTGCAAACAGTGAGAGCTTGACTTCTTCCTTTCCTATCTGGATGCCCTTGATATTTTTTCTTTCCTAATCGCTATGCCAAGAACTTCCAGCACTATGTTGAATAGGATTGTGAGAGAGGGCAACCTTGTCTTGAACCAGATTTTAGAGGGAAATCTTTTAGTTTATCTCCATTGAGAATAATATGTGCCATTGGCTTGTGGTGGATAACCTTGACTATATTGAGAAAAGTTCCTTCCATTTCCATCTTGATGAGGGTTGCTTTTTATCAAGATTGGGTGTTGGACCTCATTAAAAGCTTTTTTTCTGCATCTACTCTGATGATCATATGTATTTTTTTATTTTTTGTTGATATGATGTATTATGTTGATTGGTTTGCATATTTTAAACCATCCTTGCATTCCTGAAATGAATCCTACTTGGTCGTAGTGTATGACCTTCTTGATAATGCAGCAGATCCTATTTGCCAGAATTTTGTTGAGGATCTTTGGATCTGTGTTCATCAGGGTTATCGGTCTGTAGTTTTCTTATGTGCAGCATTTCTATTTGCTTTGTTATCAAGGTGATGTTGGCTTCATTAAAAACTATTTCGGAGTGTTTCTAGTTTTGATGAACAAAGATTTTTGTTGATAGTCAAGGTGCAGTAACTTTGCCTCAGACCCCCCACCACTGTACTTATGTTATTTCTAGTGAACCTCTATTTTTTTATTCACCCACTCCCCTGACTTCTTGGTAATTTCAGTTTCATACTTTTAGAGCCAAGAATTTACATTGGTCAATACTTCTATTCCTTTATGTTGTTTGTCTACATATCATAAATGAGAACATTTGTATTTGTGCCCTTTTTTCCTCTGACATATTTTGCTTAAATTATCCAGCACTCCTTTTGTTCCGAGTTGAAACAAACAAGTTGTCTCTTTTAAAAAATATCTGGGTAAATTTCATCATGCGTTCCATCATCAAAAACACACAATTTTATTGATCTATTCATGTGTCATTAGAAAGTTGGATTATTTACATATCCTGGCTATTATATAAAGCATTGCAATAGGTATATGTATATCTTAATGAGTTAATGTTTGTTCTCAGGGTAGACGCCAATAAATGGAATCACTAGATTACATGAAAGATTATTCTAACATTTTTGAAGAATCTCCATACTCTTTCCATAGAGAATACCAGACAACACTCCCACAAATAGTGAATGGGGTGTTTCTTTTCTGCCGTGTCCCCACAAGTACAGATCTAGTAGTTTTTTTTCTTAGAAGACTATGTTACTATTTGTGGCTCAAGACTAAACACTAAAATCTTTACTATCTCTAGAATTTTACAGAAAGTGTTTTCTACTTTCAATATTAGTGAACTAAACTGTTATTACAAAAAAAAACCCGTGCTTTTATTTTTCTATCCCTTCTAATTCTTTCACCCTAAACTTGAAGTAAACCAAATGGTTTCCATTGATGAATGCATTAACAAACTAGATGTAATTACACGTGCACTGATGCATTTTAGTATTCAGCAATAAAAATGAGTAAATCCATTGCATACAACAAGTTAAATACATTTAAGCAGACTATATTGAGTGAAAGTCAGTCTGAAAGTTAGATATTGATTGATAACATTTATATAACATTCTCAAAACTAAACAATTATAAAGAATAGAATACCTATACAATACAGCAATACCACTTTATGGCATTTACTCCCAAAACATATAAACATTAATTAGAAAGGATATATGCACAATAAAATCATTGTGGTGCTGAATACAATGGTATGGAAATTATCTAAATGTCCAATTGCAGGTGAATGAATCAAGAACCTGTGATATAAACACACAGTAGAATACTAAACAGCTCTAAGAAAGGACAAACCCATGCAATTTGCCACTGCATGGATGGAATTAGATGGTATCATGCTTATTGAAGTCAGACAGAAGTAAAGGGACAGATACAAAATGATTTCTTTCATATAAATATACACAGTAAGGGATCAACAAATGGCCAAAAGCAACAGAACTGAAAATTAGTCTACATAACTGAGAGCGTTTTGGGGGGAATTTGAGAGTAAGATGGGACGGTCCTTTGAGATATTTATGGAGGGTGATGGATGTGGTGTTAGAAAAATGTATACATAAAACTATTCATTAATAGTATTATACACCACAGTACTTAAATTTTTTAAGTTTTAAAAAATACCAGCAAAAAAATAAATGAATAAAAATAAAAATATCCCATCCTGGGGCCTGAACAGGTAGGGTGTTTACCTTGCATGCACTCAACCTGGGTTTAATTACTGGCATCCCATATAGCCCCCTGAGCATGCTAGGAGTACTTCCTGAGCAGAGCTAGGAAGTCCTTGAGCATTACAAGTGTGGCTAAAAATTTTTTAAGGTAAAAATATTTGAGCCCAATGTTTTATATATGTATAATTATAAAAATATAATACAGAATAATGATGCTAAGAGTGAGGGTGTGATTATAAAAGGAGCAGCATGGAGGAGTTTGAAGTGAGGAGATAGAGCTAATCAGTATTATGATTGTGGTGGTGGTGGTGGTTACATTCTGGAACATCATTCCTAACAAAGATATTTAGAGCTTCATTGGGAACTTGGCACAGGTTAGAGCAGGAGAATCAAGCTATTCCCAGAAATGATCTTATTTTCAATTTTCAGCATTTGTGACTAGGCAGGAACTGTAGGGAGTCAGGTTTCTCTGGGTGAGACAACAGACAACCTGACAAATACAGGTACTTTTGTCTATGGAACCTTGATCATGAATATTCTAGTTTTACCTCTGATGTTGGCAGTGATAAAGAATAATTCTTTATCCAATTAAAGATTTCCTGACAAGGTAGGTATTGCAGCCCAACATATTGTCTTTCTTCATCATTCAAAGAAATATCTCTCCACCTCATTCTTTTGGCATCAAGTCCATTTTATGTTGGGTGAAATGTGATATCTTTCAGATGAGGAAAACCAAAAAAAAGGAATAATACTGATCCAATACATCTTTAAGTTCTGCTTACGCTGTTCGGAACCAACTTGCCTGAAAAATGTCAAGAATCAAGAGATGAAAATCAAAGTATTTTACAGTTACCTAACTGGAAGCCAGGTTGAAATATGTAGTCTAGTAACATAAACAGAAAATAGAGTTAAGAGGATTGAGTTAAGCATACAATTTATCTTTACCACAAGCAAGTTTCCTGAGGTGGAGGATAAATTGGAGAACACTTAAACAACATCTCACCCAGAATATATTCATCAAGTAAAACCAGGCCCAAAAATGGGCTGAGAGGGCAAGAACCATAAGATTGATCTCAGGGGGCAAAAGTAGCTCAATAGACTGAGTGCATGTTTTGCACACAGGAGGCCAGGTTCAAAGCTAGCACCTTGTAGTCCCTGGAGCATCTCTGAGAGTAATCTCAAAGCACAGAGCCAAGTATACCCCTAAACCCAAAATAAAACATCCTCTGATCTTATGCTTGTTGGTTTGTTGAACCTTCCAGAAAACTGATAATAAGAGAAGTGTTAAGAGTGAAGATGTTTATTGTAGGGCAATGTGAAAGAGAAAAGCAGAGTATATTGCAAAAAAATAGGTGACTGGATAAAGAAATTATCCAGTGGAATATTCTCAGCCATAAGAAAAGATAAAGCCAGGTAACATTTTGCTACATGGAGAGACCTGAAGAATATCATACTGAATTAAGTTAGACGGAGGAAGAAAGACCAACACAGAATGATTTGTTTTATATGTGGGATATACAGAAACAGAGCAGCCAAATAACAAATACTCAAACTGAATGGAAACAAGAGAACTGATGTTCAATAGGAAGTGTGCCACTGAGGGCCAAGAGGATAGTACAGGGAGGGTTAATGTCTATGGTGGAGGGAAGCATTCAAGCAGGGGGAAGAGGTGGTGCTCAAAGGTGGTAAAGTGCTACATATCAGCAACTGTGCTATAAACCATATAGCAAAAATTATATATAACAAAAGCACTTCTTGTAGAAGTAGACTTCTAAGCGGGAAGTAAATATGGGGGCATTATTGGAGGAAGTAGACAATGGTGAAGGGATTGTTCTGAAACATTGTATGCCCAAAACTCAGTCATTAAAAACAGTAATTTCACGATGACTAAATTTAAAATAGTTCTAAGAAGGGAGAAAAAGCAGGAGAAGGCAGGCTAGGCTTGGCCACAGATGCAATGCAGATTTGAGCATGGTAACCAGTATCAGGGGAAGCAAAGACTTTTCTTTTTTTTTTCTGGAAATTTATTTATTTTTTATTGTAAGAATTTATTCAAGAGACAAAATTGATTAATATAATGAGGTAAACTAACATAACATAATATAGTGACATAACATAACATATAATATTGATATAATAAAAATACATGTAAGTCAAAGAAAGTTTCTGATTAAAAACACAATTTTTTCCATAATGGCTTACATATCTTTAACTGTAGTATTTTAGGTATATATTAACATTGAATCAGGGGAAAACCCATCACCAACTATGTCCTCCCCCCATTCCACTTCCCTTTCTACAACCCATATACCCCACCATCACCCCTCGGGCTGCTCAAGTAGGTGGACCCCTCTTTGACTGGCTTACTATTAGTGATCACATATCTGTTTGGTCCTGGAACCCTCCCTTGTTTCCCCCTCTATTTCAGAAGCAGAGCTAGAAAAATCGAGGTATGTGGTTTTGTTTGAAGGAAAGAAAAGCAATAGATTGGGGTACAAAATAAGAGGAAAGAAAAGTCTAAATTCAAATATGCTGAAAATGGGCAGAGTCCCTCTAGAGGCTTCCAACATCAGTTTGAGAGAGGACGTGAAAAAGGTAATTGAGATACCACAACAATACAGAAAAAAATATCGAATTAAATAACCAGTGAGCACTACAGCAATAAAGACAGGCACCACACAATAGTCTCAGTTCTGAAATCAAATCATGCTCGAGTGCAAAAAGAAAGAGAAAGACAAGACAAAATAATATAAAATAATATTGGAGACATCAACCGTAGTCTCCACACCAAAACAGAGACGTCAAAAAAATCGATCAATCGATAAATAAACATGTGGAAAATATGATTGTTTTGTGATTTTTTTCTCCTTTTCTTTATTCCCCTGCATAGGCACAGTAACTACTGGGGATATTGTAGAGGGAATTCCCTTGACCTAGGAGATACAGGCAAAGACTTTTCTATTACAGAATTATCATTGCAGACTTACTGTCCAGGGCCCAGTGTTCCTACCTACTTAGTCATTGTTTAGGAGCTACTGAGGAAGAAGCTGAACTCAAAGGCAGAAGCAGAGTGATGCCAAATGGTGAAATAAGAAGGCCCTACTCTCCTACTCACAGAGAGGTCTAATTCAAGTATTTAATAGTACTTGGATGAACTTTTTATAGGATAAATCCAGAAACCAGCTCCTGCCATCAGGCAAGCACAAAACCAGTGACATCAAAGCTAGCAGGAACATACATCACACCTCCTTAGAGGCCTTCCTTGATCACAGTGCTACGTGATCAGGCTGAAAACACCCCGTTCTTGGTTTCTCCCCAGGAAGGAGAAAAAGGACTAGACTCTGCATCCAGCAATCTGACTTGGTATCCTGGGAGGGGGATTTCTCAAGGGACTGGCTTGTATCTTGCCTGTTTTTTTAGACTGCTGCCAGGAACAAGCATACTTGAAATGCCGAGGGGCCACTGAGAACAATGCAGTACAGGGTTATTGGATGCTGCAGAATCACAAGCTGGGGCTGACACAGACTGTCAGCCTTTCCCTCAGGGCTAAGTAGAAGATGGAACATGTGTTCAGCATTCCAGTTTCTCAGGAGGCTGCCCCAGATGCAAGCCTCTTGTCTCAGAGAATGGATGATATTGCCAATACTCATGATGCTTTCTTCAAGGCTGAAACAACACTGTCCATACAAGTGGAAACAGAGATAAACAGATGGGACTATATTAAGCTGAAAAGCATCTGAACCTCAAAGGAAATAGTGCCTAGGATACAAAAGCCACCCACAAAGTGGGAGAAACTATTCACTCAGTAACCATCAGAAAAGGAGCTATTATCTAAGATATACAAGTTACTGACAGAAATTGATAAGAAAAAAATCTAACCCCATCAAAATATGGGGAGAAGAAATGAATAAGCAATTTCTCAAAGAAGAAATACAAATGGCCAAAGGGCACACGAAGAAATGCTCCACATCACTAACCATCTGGGAGATGCAAATCAAAACAACAATGAGGTACCATATCACACCATAGAGACTGGAACACATCACAAATACAATAACAATAGTTGTTGGCAGGGAAATGGTAAGAAAGAAACTCTCATTCGCTGTTGATGGGAAAGCCATCTAGTCCAGCTTAGGGAAAACAATATGGAGATTCCTTGAAAAACTGGAAATTGAGCTCCCATATGATCCAGCTATATCTCTCCTAGGGATATGCCCTAGGAAGACAAAAATCCAATACAAAAATCCCTTCCTCACACCTATTTTCATCCCACTACTATCTACAACAGCCAGGCTCTGGAAACAACAAAGATACCCTTCAACAGATTATTGGCTAAAGAAACTGGTACATATACACAATGGAATAATATGCAGCCGTCAGGAGAGATGAAGTCATGAAATTTTCCTATACATGGATGGACAAGGAAACTATTACGCTGAGTGAAATAAGTCAAAGGGAGATAGAGATAGAGATAAAGATAAAGATAGATGCAGAATAGTCTTATTTATGGATTTTAAGAAAATTAAGAAAAACTACAGAGGCTCAGCTGGGCCCAGAACACTCCGAATGCCAGGATTTCTTGGTGTGTTTGCCTGGTATGTTGGGGGCTCTGGGCAGGACAGCTAGCCATAGGACCCCTGGGCTGGCCACTTAGTCCAGGGGAACAAGATTCCCCCACATCAGGCGGGTCTTCAGGGCCACGCCTGGTTAATCGGGCCCTGGGGGGAGGGGGTGAGAAATTCCTCCCTGGGCAGCCAACAACTGCAGAGGCTCGGCTGGGACCAGAGCACTCCACATGCCAGGACTTCGTGGGCTTTTGACTGGTATGATGGGGGCTCTGGGCAGGACAGCTAGCCATAGGACCCTGGGCTGACCACTTTGTCCAGGAGAGCATGATTCCCCCCACACCGGGCGGGTCTTCAGGGCCACGCCTGGTTAATCCGGCCCTGGGAGGAGGGGGTGAGAGATTTCTTCCTAGGCATCCAAAAACTACAGAGGCTCAGCTGGGCCCAGAACACTCCGAATGCCAGGATTTCTTGGTGTGTTTGCCTGGTATGTTGGGGGCTCTGGGCAGGACAGCTAGCCATAGGACCCCTGGGCTGGCCACTTAGTCCAGGGGAACAAGATTCCCCCACATCAGGCGGGTCTTCAGGGCCACGCCTGGTTAATCGGGCCCTGGGGGGAGGGGGTGAGAAATTCCTCCCTGGGCAGCCAACAACTGCAGAGGCTCGGCTGGGACCAGAGCACTCCACATGCCAGGACTTCGTGGGCTTTTGACTGGTATGATGGGGGCTCTGGGCAGGACAGCTAGCCATAGGACCCTGGGCTGACCACTTTGTCCAGGAGAGCATGATTCCCCCCACACCGGGCGGGTCTTCAGGGCCACGCCTGGTTAATCCGGCCCTGGGAGGAGGGGGTGAGAGATTTCTTCCTAGGCATCCAAAAACTACAGAGGCTCAGCTGGGCCCAGAACACTCCGAATGCCAGGATTTCTTGGTGTGTTTGCCTGGTATGTTGGGGGCTCTGGGCAGGACAGCTAGCCATAGGACCCCTGGGCTGGCCACTTAGTCCAGGGGAACAAGATTCCCCCACATCAGGCGGGTCTTCAGGGCCACGCCGGGTTAATCGGGCCCTGGGGGGAGGGGGTGAGAAATTCCTCCCTGGGCAGCCAACAACTGCAGAGGCTCGGCTGGGACCAGAGCACTCCACATGCCAGGACTTCGTGGGCTTTTGACTGGTATGATGGGGGCTCTGGGCAGGACAGCTAGCCATAGGACCCTGGGCTGACCACTTTGTCCAGGAGAGCATGATTCCCCCCACACCGGGCGGGTCTTCAGGGCCACGCCTGGTTAATCCGGCCCTGGGAGGAGGGGGTGAGAGATTTCTTCCTAGGCATCCAAAAACTACAGAGGCTCAGCTGGGCCCAGAACACTCCGAATGCCAGGATTTCTTGGTGTGTTTGCCTGGTATGTTGGGGGCTCTGGGCAGGACAGCTAGCCATAGGACCCCTGGGCTGGCCACTTAGTCCAGGGGAACAAGATTCCCCCACATCAGGCGGGTCTTCAGGGCCACGCCTGGTTAATCGGGCCCTGGGGGGAGGGGGTGAGAAATTCCTCCCTGGGCAGCCAACAACTGCAGAGGCTCGGCTGGGACCAGAGCACTCCACATGCCAGGACTTCGTGGGCTTTTGACTGGTATGATGGGGGCTCTGGGCAGGACAGCTAGCCATAGGACCCTGGGCTGACCACTTTGTCCAGGAGAGCATGATTCCCCCCACACCGGGCGGGTCTTCAGGGCCACGCCTGGTTAATCCGGCCCTGGGAGGAGGGGGTGAGAGATTTCTTCCTAGGCATCCAAAAACTACAGAGGCTCAGCTGGGCCCAGAACACTCCGAATGCCAGGATTTCTTGGTGTGTTTGCCTGGTATGTTGGGGGCTCTGGGCAGGACAGCTAGCCATAGGACCCCTGGGCTGGCCACTTAGTCCAGGGGAACAAGATTCCCCCACATCAGGCGGGTCTTCAGGGCCACGCCTGGTTAATCGGGCCCTGGGGGGAGGGGGTGAGAAATTCCTCCCTGGGCAGCCAACAACTGCAGAGGCTCGGCTGGGACCAGAGCACTCCACATGCCAGGACTTCGTGGGCTTTTGACTGGTATGATGGGGGCTCTGGGCAGGACAGCTAGCCATAGGACCCTGGGCTGACCACTTTGTCCAGGAGAGCATGATTCCCCCCACACCGGGCGGGTCTTCAGGGCCACGCCTGGTTAATCCGGCCCTGGGAGGAGGGGGTGAGAGATTTCTTCCTAGGCATCCAAAAACTACAGAGGCTCAGCTGGGCCCAGAACACTCCGAATGCCAGGATTTCTTGGTGTGTTTGCCTGGTATGTTGGGGGCTCTGGGCAGGACAGCTAGCCATAGGACCCCTGGGCTGGCCACTTAGTCCAGGGGAACAAGATTCCCCCACATCAGGCGGGTCTTCAGGGCCACGCCTGGTTAATCGGGCCCTGGGGGGAGGGGGTGAGAAATTCCTCCCTGGGCAGCCAACAACTGCAGAGGCTCGGCTGGGACCAGAGCACTCCACATGCCAGGACTTCGTGGGCTTTTGACTGGTATGATGGGGGCTCTGGGCAGGACAGCTAGCCATAGGACCCTGGGCTGACCACTTTGTCCAGGAGAGCCTGATTCCCCCCACACCGGGCGGGTCTTCAGGGCCACGCCTGGTTAATCCGGCCCTGGGAGGAGGGGGTGAGAGATTTCTTCCTAGGCATCCAAAAACTACAGAGGCTCAGCTGGGCCCAGAACACTCCGAATGCCAGGATTTCTTGGTGTGTTTGCCTGGTATGTTGGGGGCTCTGGGCAGGACAGCTAGCCATAGGACCCCTGGGCTGGCCACTTAGTCCAGGGGAACAAGATTCCCCCACATCAGGCGGGTCTTCAGGGCCACGCCTGGTTAATCGGGCCCTGGGGGGAGGGGGTGAGAAATTCCTCCCTGGGCAGCCAACAACTGCAGAGGCTCGGCTGGGACCAGAGCACTCCACATGCCAGGACTTCGTGGGCTTTTGACTGGTATGATGGGGGCTCTGGGCAGGACAGCTAGCCATAGGACCCTGGGCTGACCACTTTGTCCAGGAGAGCATGATTCCCCCCACACCGGGCGGGTCTTCAGGGCCACGCCTGGTTAATCCGGCCCTGGGAGGAGGGGGTGAGAGATTTCTTCCTAGGCATCCAAAAACTACAGAGGCTCAGCTGGGCCCAGAACACTCCGAATGCCAGGATTTCTTGGTGTGTTTGCCTGGTATGTTGGGGGCTCTGGGCAGGACAGCTAGCCATAGGACCCCTGGGCTGGCCACTTAGTCCAGGGGAACAAGATTCCCCCACATCAGGCGGGTCTTCAGGGCCACGCCTGGTTAATCGGGCCCTGGGGGGAGGGGGTGAGAAATTCCTCCCTGGGCAGCCAACAACTGCAGAGGCTCGGCTGGGACCAGAGCACTCCACATGCCAGGACTTCGTGGGCTTTTGACTGGTATGATGGGGGCTCTGGGCAGGACAGCTAGCCATAGGACCCTGGGCTGACCACTTTGTCCAGGAGAGCATGATTCCCCCCACACCGGGCGGGTCTTCAGGGCCACGCCTGGTTAATCCGGCCCTGGGAGGAGGGGGTGAGAGATTTCTTCCTAGGCATCCAAAAACTACAGAGGCTCAGCTGGGCCCAGAACACTCCGAATGCCAGGATTTCTTGGTGTGTTTGCCTGGTATGTTGGGGGCTCTGGGCAGGACAGCTAGCCATAGGACCCCTGGGCTGGCCACTTAGTCCAGGGGAACAAGATTCCCCCACATCAGGCGGGTCTTCAGGGCCACGCCTGGTTAATCGGGCCCTGGGGGGAGGGGGTGAGAAATTCCTCCCTGGGCAGCCAACAACTGCAGAGGCTCGGCTGGGACCAGAGCACTCCACATGCCAGGACTTCGTGGGCTTTTGACTGGTATGATGGGGGCTCTGGGCAGGACAGCTAGCCATAGGACCCTGGGCTGTCCACTTTGTCCAGGAGAGCATGATTCCCCCCACACCGGGCGGGTCTTCAGGGCCACGCCTGGTTAATCCGGCCCTGGGAGGAGGGGGTGAGAGATTTCTTCCTAGGCATCCAAAAACTACAGAGGCTCAGCTGGGCCCAGAACACTCCGAATGCCAGGATTTCTTGGTGTGTTTGCCTGGTATGTTGGGGGCTCTGGGCAGGACAGCTAGCCATAGGACCCCTGGGCTGGCCACTTAGTCCAGGGGAACAAGATTCCCCCACATCAGGCGGGTCTTCAGGGCCACGCCTGGTTAATCGGGCCCTGGGGGGAGGGGGTGAGAAATTCCTCCCTGGGCAGCCAACAACTGCAGAGGCTCGGCTGGGACCAGAGCACTCCACATGCCAGGACTTCGTGGGCTTTTGACTGGTATGATGGGGGCTCTGGGCAGGACAGCTAGCCATAGGACCCTGGGCTGACCACTTTGTCCAGGAGAGCATGATTCCCCCCACACCGGGCGGGTCTTCAGGGCCACGCCTGGTTAATCCGGCCCTGGGAGGAGGGGGTGAGAGATTTCTTCCTAGGCATCCAAAAACTACAGAACCGCGCGGGGGCTTACGCCCCCGCGCGTACTTTATGTATTTCATATATTCAGAATATTCCTTATTCTTATGTTATGTTTTCCGTATACAGATTGTTTATTTTTTATTCTCCGCTTTCCCACACCCCTACAAAGCTCTTTTTTACTCCTTAACTCTCTAACCCCTTCTCAAACATCACTAACCTAGTTTACTCTTTTTAACTTCAGTAGTGTAGAATCGTAATCACAGTCCAAAGCTGTGCATTGTGTGTGACAACCCCAAACTGTTTCAAGATACATAAAATGGACACGTATTTCTTTAGAATATTTTGTGTTTTTTCTCTGACAGCTATAATTCTTACTAAATGTTGTCTTATACAGTGATGATTCTAACCACTTTTTATCTTCTCTTTTTGAGCTGTTTAACAAGGAATTTTGGTGGAAGAGTCCCCCAGTTTAATGCTTATGATTGAATCATGTTAATGGAATCATTGTAATTGTTCTTATGGCCCCCATATGCGCCAATAACACCATGTGGCATTGCTTCTTATTTGCATAGGCACATTAAAATGGGAAAATAGTATAAATACAAATAAGATCCTATCTAATAGAGATTGGAACACACAAACCTTGTAGTGCAAAGGGACCTTACACCCTGAACATTGACATAACGACCTGGCACAGACCTCAGAAGAAAGGGCATATTCCATTCTCCCCTGAACCAGGAAAGCCATCCACGAAACATCCAGGCTGGTCTATAACATCACCTGGAAGCAATCCTCTACCACGGAAGACCTACACTGCTCAGACTTCGACCTGCTCAAAAGAGACTTCCCTTAACACTGAGAAGACTTAACAACAACAACGACCTGCTTACAGGACAGGGCTCCCTGTGTTGCCCTTTGATTGTGAGGTGAAAGGAGAGGATGCTCCACGTCCTGACTTCAATGTAAGATATGCAGATTCCAGGATCTTTAATACAGAAACATGATACCAACAACAGAGACTGTGTGAAAAATAAAAGTGTGCTGGCACTACAGACAATGTATTGGATTGGACGATCTAGCTTGCTTGGAGCCTAGACTTGGTCTTGTGCCAGGAAACTTCAGGGGTCTGGTCTCTTTGTACTTAGGCCAAGGTTATTTCTTTCCATGTCCCTCATATTTTGGTGGGCCTATGCAAACAACAATTGCCACTCTAACACCATTCTTACTGTGCTCCTTTGACTCTAATCCTTAAAAAAACTCACTTAAAATTTGAGGTTAACTTAAGCTAATATGCATGTATATGGAAATGTAAGAAAATACTATGCCTGTAATGTTTAAGGAGTTACGTAAGTTTTATGGCTTTAGATTGCCTTGTGTACTGTTAAGAAATATTATAATGTGTTACAATCTGGGGACTTGAGGGACAAAGTAATTGTACATGGATTCTGTCTTATTTATCTTAATGTTCTTTGGCTGAAATTTCAAAGTTAATATATCAGCAAGGGGACTTCTGAGAATTATGTTATGGGTGATTGTCCTTCCACTGTAACTTTACCTTGTCCTCTTACTTTGCACCCTTGTTCTCATAAATAAAAATAAAAATTAAAAAAAAAAAAAAAAAAAAAAGAAAATTAAAAATATTATTGTGATAATGCCCAGAGATGAGGGCCAGAAGGACCTGCTCACAATATGAAATGCATGAGCCTCAAAGAGGGGTGAGTGCAGTTAATGAAATAATACATTAACAACTACCATGGCAATGTTAATGAACAAGAGTAGAATGCCTGTTTCAAATACAGGTACAGAGTGTGGGAGGAAGGAGTTGGGCAGCATTGTTGGTGGGAATGTTGCACCAGTGAAGGGTGGTGTTCTTTTAGTGACTGAAGCCCAACTACAGTCCTATTTGTAATCACAGTGTTTAAATAAAAATAAAAAAAGATGCTTGGGGACCTCTCAGAACAAAAATGAACATTGTGATTTCATGTTGTTCCCTAGTGTCAGGGACACATAGACAGAAGCTAGTTTATTTGGCAGCCTCTTTCAGAGAGAGAAAAGTGAAGAGGGGAGCACCGTTTTTACATTTTAGCAAGCTGGAGGGCTGCCCAAGGGATTTGTTTCTGTCTGGTGTGGCATTGATAGGACCTGGTTGCTGGAGGGTGGGGAGGTATCACAGTGTAGTAGAAATATAGTAGAAAAAATAAGCAATGGTGAGAACCTGAGCAAAAAAAGGGCCCTGAGTGATAATGCAGCGGCAGGGCATTTGCCTTGCACGTGGCTGATGCAGGATGGACCTCGGTTTGATTCCTGGCGTCCCATGTGGTCCCCCAATCTAGAAGTGATTTCTGAGCTCATAGCTAAGAGTAACCCTTGAGCATCACCGGTGTAGCCAAAAACAAAACTAAAAAATGAAAAGAAAAAGAAAAGAAAGCAAATCCCTCTCACGAGAAACCAAGGAAGAAAACCCTGATGAAGAATCAACAATCGAGGACATCATTGCAGATAAATTCCCAGAACTAAAGAGTGCATGCAGCCATATTCTGGATGCCCAAAGAGTATCAGACAAGTAGGGTTCCAAAGAAAAGCATCTGGCACATAATAGTTACAATGATAAAAACCACATATATAGAACACTAAAAGCAGCACCATCAAAAATAGAAATTATATACAAAGAGGCATCCTTAAGATTTAAAACAGATTTGTCACAAGCAACCCTCAAGGACAGAAGAGAGTGATGGAAATAGTGACAAAACTCAATCAAATAAATGCTTTGCCAAGGAAACTTCATCTAGCCAGGCTTTCATTTGGTTTGAAAAAAGCATACACAACTTAACAGTTAAACAACAGCTTAGAAACTTTACAGACTCAAAACCAATCTGAAAAGAGGAACTGATGTGTCTACTTTAAGAAAAGGCAGACCCAACAAACACACCAAATTCCTACAATAAAATGATACTAAATCCATCCACAGTAATGTCTCTCAATGTCAATAGACTAAATTCATAAATTTAGATACATAGAGTGGCAAAATGGATAAAAATGTTGAATGCAACATTTTTCCTGCAAGAAGCACATCTGAATAGTCAGAGAAACACAGACTCAAAGTCAAAGGACAATCATTCAAGCAAACACCTCTTTATATAAAGGTTGGAGTAGCCATACTAATATCAGACAACACAGACTTTAAGCTTAAAAGGCAATAAGAGTTAGAGATGGACATTTCTTAATAATCAAGGGATATGTACAATAGGAAGAAATCTTACTTCTAAATATATATGAACCTAATGAGGGGCCAGCAAAATATTTAAAGTAATCACTGATAGATTGGAGAAAGACATCAATAACAGTTATATAACAATAATAGTGGGGGTCACATAATGACTCTTCATTAACAAAAAATTGAATATATATTCTTCACCAATGTTTATAGGACATTTTCCAAGATAGACCATATGATGGGCCACAAAACATACCTTTATAAAATCAAGAATTAAAATAGTTTCTATGAAGCTAGCATCACCTTGATATTAAATTCAGACAAAGACACCACAAAAAAAGAGAATTACAGGCCAATACAGGCCAATGAACATAGATGCAAAGATACTCAACAAAATTTTAGCAAATAGCATGCAGTGGCTCATCAGGAAGGTTATACACCATGACCAAGTAGGTTTCATCCCAGAGATGAAAGGATATTTTAATATATGAAAGTCAATCAATATAATATGCCATATCAATAAAAGAAAAATATCATACGATCATAGCAATAGTTGCACAGAAAGCATTTGACAAAGTTCATACCCTATGCATGATAAAAAAAAAACCTCTCAATAAGATGGGAATGGAAGGAAATTTTATCAATATAGTCAAGGCCATTTACACAAGCCCATGGCAAATATTATACTCAATGGGAATAAACTAAAGGCCTTACCTCTAAAATATGGCTCAAAACAAGTCTCTCTTGTTTTGAGCTCCATACCTATTGTTTTGAGCTCCATACTCTCTCTCCATACCTATTCAACATTGTACTAAAAGTACTTGCCATATAATCAGGTAAGAAAAAGATAGCAAGGGCATCTAGATAGAAAAGGAAGAAGTCAAGTTTTCACTGTTTGCAGGTGCCATAAAACTATATTCAGAAAATCCTAAAGATTCTACTAAAAAGCTTCTAGAAACAATATATTTTATAGTAGTCAGGTTACAAAATTAACACAAATCCATGGCGGTTTTATATACAAATAATGAAAGAGAAGAAAGAGACATTACAAAAACTATCTCATTCAAATAGTGCCTCAGAAAATTAAGTACCTTGGAGTCAATTTAACTAAAGGGGTAAAAGAACTATACAAAGAAAACCATAAAACTATAAACTATAAAACACTGCTTCAAGAAATAAAAGAGGGCACAAGGAAATGGAAGCACATACCCTGCTCATGGATTGGGAGTATGAACATAATTAAAATGGCAATACTTCCCAAAGCTGGTATAGATTTAATGCAATTCCTCTAAGGAATGACATTTCTAAAGAAGTGAATAAAACACTCCTGAAATTCATTTGTAACAATAAATGTTATCCTTGGGGAAAGAAAATGGGAGGCATCACATTCACCAAATTTAAAATGTACTATAAAACAACAGTAATTAAAACAGCATGGTACTGTAATAAAGACAGATCCTCAGAAAATAGAATAGAATTGAGTATTCTGAGGCTGACCCTTAGGTATAAAAACCTATTAATCTTTGATAAAGAGGCAACAAATGCAAGATGGAGCAAGAAAAACCTCTTCAAGAACTGGTGTTGGGAAAACTAGTCAATTACATGCAAAAAAGTGAAGTCAGACCTCTCCTTAACGCCATGCACAAAGGTAAAATCAAAATGAATTAAAGATCATTACATCAAACCTGAAACCATAAGGTACATATAAGAATACATAGGCAAAAACTCCATTACATTGAGACTAAAGGCATCTTCAAGGAGGAATCACCACTGTCCAAACAAGTGGAAATAGAGATAAACAAATGGGACTACATTAAACTGAGAAACTTCTGCACTTCTATGGAAATAGTAACTAGGCTACAGAGGCTAAACACGGAATGGGAGAAACTATTTACTCAATATCCACCTAATAAAGGTTAATATCTGAGATATATAAGGTACAAGCAGAACTGAACAATAAAAACATTTAACCCCATCAAAAATGGGAGAAGAGAAAGCTCTGCCCACCCACGACAACCGCGCGAACAACCGCCCCGCTCCTGCTGGGTTTCCCTTGCCCCCGGGAAGGTAGGGAAGCTCCGCCCACCCACGCTGAGACCACGCGAACGGCCGCACCGCTCCTGCTGGGTTTCCCTTGCTCACAGGAAGGTAGGGAAGCTCCGCCCACCCACGCCGATTGCGCGAAAGGCCGCCCTGCTCCTGCTGGGTTTCCCTTGCCCCCAGGAAGGTAGGGAAGCTCCGCCCACTCACGCCAACCGGGCGAACTGCCGCCCCGCTCCTGCTGGGTTTTCCTTGCCCTCAGAAAGGTAGGGAAGCTCCGCCCACCCACGCCAACCCTGCGAAAGGCCGCCCCGCACCTGCTGGGTTTCCCTTGCCCCCAGGAAGGTAGGGAAGCTCCGCCCACCCACGCTACCGCTCAAACGGCCGCCCCGCTCCTGCTGGGTTTTCCTTGCCCTCGGGAAGATAGGGAAGCTCCGCCCACCCACGCCGACACCGCCCCCCATCAGGTGTCTCCTGCCTCCCAGCACTAGCTGACAACAATAGGGCAAAGCAACGAATCAGGCTACAGAAAGAGCACAGGAGGAGTCAAACCGCAGCAAGCCCACCCAACAGTACCAAAAGATCCACCCTCAGGGAGGGGACCCATTCCCACACCACAGGGGATCAAAACAGGCTGAAATTGGAAGGAACAGCACTCCAAAGCACACCAATAAACACAAAGAAATATGGGTAAATCAAAGAGAACACTGAGATCTAAAGATATGGAGACAAACCCTAACAAGTTTCCAAGTCTGCCAAAACACACAGATCCATGGGAAGGCGACCTAAAAGCAGCAATGAGGAAGGAAACGCAAGAATTAATAAAAGAAATGAGAGAAACCTTAGCTACCGAGTATAAAATATCTATGGAGGAACGAATCAGCCAAATTAAAGAAGAAATGTTAAAGAGCATGAGAGAGTCCATACAAAAAGAAGTGAAGGAATTAACACACAAAGTAACAAGCCTTACTAGCAGAAACACAGAGTTGGAGAAACACATTGAAGAACTCAAAGGAAAACTGCAAACAAAAAATGACCAAGAAACCAACAAAGAAATAAAAGGCAAAGCACTGGAAGGAAAAGTCCAGTACCTAATGAACAAGGACAAAAGAAACAATCTAAGAATCATGGGTATACCAGAAGGGGAGGAAATAGGGAAAGGGGAAGAACAAGTAGTCAGAGAGAAAATAGCAGAGAACTTTCCCACCCTCTGGAATGAAACTTCAGGGAAAATCCAGGAAATTATGAGAGTCCCTAATAAAATAGATCCTAATAAACCGACACCAAGACATACAGTAATCCAAATGGCAAAAAAACAAAGAGAAAGAGGAACTTCTTAAGGCAATAAGAGAGAAAAAAAACCTCAAGTACAAAGGTAGGGACATAAGAATCAAACCAGATCTCCCAGTCGAAATAATTCAAGCAAGAAGACAGTGGAATGACATATTTTAATGACTGAATGAAAGAAACTTCCAACCTAGAGTCCAATACCCAGTTAAAATATCATTCATATGGGAGGACAGACTAAAAACATTTTCAAATAAGACCAAACTAGAGCTATTTGTGCAAACAAAACCAATCCTAAACGACCTACTCAGAGATGAATTACACAATCCAAACCCCCGATTGTAACAAAAGCCACCCTACACAACACAACTGCACAACAGTCCTCTCTCTCAATAATCTCCCTAAATGTTAATGGCCTAAACTCTCCAATAAAAAGACACATAGTAGAGAACTAGATTAGGAAAAATAAACCGGACTTCTACTGTCTGCAAGAAACACACCTACAGCTACAGGATAAGCATAGGCTTAGAATAAAAGGATGGAAAGTAATTATTCAGGCCAATGGAAAACAAAAATGAGCAGGGACAGCCATTCTTATATCAGACCAAATTGCATTCAACCTCAAGAAAGTGATCAGAGACAAAGAGGGTCACTACTTACTGATCAGGGGAACATTAGATCAAGAAACACTAACCCTGGTCAATATCTATGCACCTAATGTAGAATCAGCAATATATGTGAGGCAAGTGCTCGTAAACCTGGAGAAACACATGAAGGGAACTGTGATAATAGTAGGGGACCTCAATACTCCACTATCACCACTGGACAGATCCACCAAACAGAAAAATAGCAAAGAAATAAGAGCCCTAAATGAAAAATTAGAAGATTTGGGACTAATAGACTTATATAGAGCCCTCCATCCCCAGAAACCAGAATACACGTTCTTCTCAAACCCACATGGAACCTTCTCCAGAATAGATCATATCTTAGGATTCAAAGCTAACCTATATAAGACCACGAAGGTAAAGATCATTAGAAGTACCCTTTCAGATTACTATGCAACAGAGGTCAAAATTGACATCAAGAAGAAGCAATGGAGAAAAACTAATACCTGGAGAGTAAACAACATGCTGCTCAACAACAGCTGGATCAAAGAGCAACTCAAGGAAGAAATAAAAAGATTCCTTGAGACAAATGACAATGAAGAGACAACATGTCAAACGTTGTGGGACACAGCAAAAGCAGTAATTAGGAGAAAACTCATAGTAATACAGGCCTATGTCAAGAAACAGGAAAATAACAAAACCAACCGTTTAAAAGATCACCTCAAAGAATTGGAACAACAGCAACAGAGAAATCCAACCACTACCAGAAGGCAAGAAATAATAAAAAACAGATCAGAAATAAACAACATAGAAACTAAGAAAACAATACAAAAAATCAATGAGACCAGGAGTTGGTTTTTTGAAAAAATAAACAAGATAGACAAACCACTGTCAAAGCTCACCAAAAAACAGGAGGGAAAACACCAAAATCAGTAGGATCACAAATGAACGGGGAGAGATTACAACAGAATCCCAAGAAATACAACATCATGAGAGCATATTATGAACAACTATACTCAGCTAGGCGAGAGAACCCAGTAGAAATCGACAGATTCTTGGAGAAAAACCCTCTTCCAAGACTGGACAAGGAAGAACTAGAAAGCCTAAACAGACCAATCACCTCAGAGGAAATTGAAGATGTAATTAAAAAACTCCCTAAGAACAAAACCCCAGGCCCAGATGGATTTACAGGTGAATTCTATCAAACATTCCGAGAAGATTTACTACCACTTTTCCATAGGCTCTCCAAACCATAGAAAAAACAGGAATCCTCCCTAATTCCTTCTATGAGGCTAATATCACACTCATTCCCAAAGATGGCAAAGATACCACCAAGAAAGAAAACTACAGACCAATCTCACTAATGAACATAGATGCAAAGATACTCAACAAAATCTTAGCAAACCGAATCCAGCACTTCATCAAAAAGATCATATATCATGACCAAGTGGGATTTACACCAGGAATACAAGGTTGGTTCAACATATGCAAATCAATCAACATTATACATCACATCAACAACAAGGAAAACAAAACCCACATCATCATATCAATCGATGCAGAGAAGGCGTTTGACAAAATCAAACACCCTTTCATGTTAAAGACACTCAGCAAAATAGGGTTAGAAGGAACCTTCCTCAAGATAGTTACAGCTATCTATGAAAAGCCTACAGCCAACATTATACTTAATGGCGAGAAACTAGAAGCATTCCCACTAAGGTCAGGAACTAGGCAAGGCTGTCCACTCTCTCCACTCTTATTCGATGTAACCTTAGAAGTCCTAGCAATAGCAATCCGACAAGAGAAGGGAATCAAAGGAATTCAAATTGGGAAAGAGGAACACAAACTATCTCTATTTGCAGATGATATGATGATATACATCGAAAATCCTAAAGAGTCACAGTAAAACTCCTAGAAACAATTAACCAATACAGCAAAGGGCTGGATACAAAGTCAATACACAAAAGACAGTAGCGTTTCTATATACAAACAACGAAGTCGAAGAGAGAGAGATTAAAATTATAATTCCATTTAAAATAGTATCAAAAAATATCAGGTACCTAGGAATCAACCTTATAAGCCAAGTGAAAGACTTATGCAGGGAAACTTCAAAACGCTTCAGAAAGAAATTGAAGACAATCTAAAGAAATGGAAGAACATCCCATGCTCATGGATAGGTAGAATTAACATAGTCAAAATTACTATCCTACCCAAACTACTATATAGATTTAATGCAATCCCTATCCAAATCCAGACACCATTCTTTAAAGAAATAGAACAATCAATCACAAAATTCATCTGGAACCACAAAAGACCCAGGATAGCCAAACACATACTGAAAAACAAAAAGCTGGGAGGCATCTCCTTACCTAACTTGAAACTATACTATAAAGCAATAGTAATCAAAACTGCATGGTACTGGAACAGAGAGCTGACCTCAGACCAGTGGGGCAGAACAAAATTCCCAGACATAAACCCCAAGATATACAGCCAACTAATATTTGATAAAAGAGGCAAGAACCTGAAATGGAACAAAGGAAGTCTATTCAACAAATGGTGTTGGTACAACTGGAAAACCACATGTATGAAAGTGAAGATCGACCCATACCTCACCCCTTATACAAAAGTTAACTCAAAATGGATCAAAGACCTTGAAATCAGACCCAAATCTATAAAGTTTATAGAGAATATAATAGGCAGAACACTCGAAGACCTATATATCAAAAAGGTCTTTGAGAATGGAGCACCAATGGCAAGAACGTTAGCATCAAATATAAAAAAATGGGACTACATCAAACTAAAAAGCTTCTGCATGTCAAAAGAAACCCTACTTAATGCAAGAAGACAGTTAACAGAATGGGAAAAAAATCTTTTCACTGGACATATCAGATAAAGGGCTGATATCTAGAACATACAAAGCACTCAGAAAGCTGAGCCCCCCAAAACCAAATAAAGCCATAAAAAATGGGGAGATGAAATAAATAGACACTTCTCTGAGTAAGACAGAAGGATGGCCAACAAACACATGAAAACATGCTCACCTTCACTCATCATCAGGGAGATCCAAATCAAGACAACAATGAGATACCACCTTACACCAGTGAGGATGGCTCACATCAAAAATAATGGAAACAACCTTTGTTGGCGGGGATGCAGTATGAAAGGAACTCTCATCCACTGCTGGTTGGAATGCCCCCTAGTCCAACACCTATGGATAACAGTCTGGAGAGTGCTCAAAGAACTCAGAATTGAGCTGCCATTTGACCCAGCAATTGCTCTCCTAGGCATATACCCCCAAGTTGGAAGGATATTCATTCCAAATTACGTATGCACCCCACTATTTATCACAGCACTCAGTATAATAGCCAAGTCTTGGAACCAACCTCTATGTCCAACAACAGATGAATGGATCATTAAGATGTGGTACCTATACACAATGGAATATTACATGGCAGTCAGAAATGATACAATCATAGACTTTGCAGCAACGTGGATGGACCTAGATCATGTTATGTTAAACGAAGTAAGTCAGAAGACAAAAGATAAACACAGAATGGTAGCACTATTCTGAAGCACCTAGAACATATATTTTATACACAACTAATACCTAACAATCAAATAACAGGGTTTAACAGGGTAGAAACTCCAAACACTGTAATAGTCAACATATACTTGGGAGCAGTGTCCAAAATACATGAAAAAGGAACAACGCAAACTCTTGACTACACATTATACCACAAAGAAAACAGCAACAACAGAAACTGCAGCATTGAGAGAACAGGTATGTAATCAGACTTCTACAACAAAGGCCCACAATAATCCCTTAGAGATCGTATACAGGAACACAAGTATAGAACACCACGGGAAATCACTGACTGCAATGGAAACATACCATAACACTATGTTTTAATGCCTTTATCTTACTATATTTTAAATAACCTCTCAGCTTTTCTGTCCACAGGCACCCTCGTTTACAAAGGGCGGACAAACTAAGATGGCAACTTGGGATACCACACGAGATACCATACCTTGCATGCACTTTGATATGGCCACGAGAAAAACCTTTAACATACACTTTATCTTTAGGTTATACCTTCTTTTAGGAATTGAAGCACGTGACCAGTCAGACCACCGAAGCAGTAACTGCGATGTACAGACTTAAACTACAGGCTCTATTCACCGAACACATTCAACCAAACCAGCATTCCCTTGCTATTCTCTCCTCTCTTCTCACTACTTTCTTTTTTTCCTTCATTTTTTTTCTTTTCTATTCTTCTCTTTACTTTTTTTCCCTTTCTCTTCTCCCTTTCTTTCTAAGGTATTTTCTCTTTTCTCTCCCTTTACAACCCACTCATATACCTTCCCCTATCTCCCCTCTGGAAATCCAACTGTCCCTTCACCCCTCAATCACTTCCAGATCTCCCACCATATTAAAACTCTTCACCCTCAGTCCTCAATCCATTAGGCATCAAGATCGACCTCCTACCCAACGAACCAGTACCCAGCACCCAGGCGAGGGGACACCCAGTCAAACCCACACCTCGTCTACTGCAAGAAAAGACAGCCAACGCCCCTGCGGACTCATGCTGCGCAGCCCTCCCTACCAACTCCCCCTAAGGTGGACTGTTTCTTGAAACCGGACCTAGGCCCAAAAGTATCCCCAATGCAAGAACTCTTTCAAGACCTCCCTGCCGCAAATTCTTACCAATCTGAAGAAGGCCAGGGGGTGTGATAGAAAGATGCCTGGGAATCCACACAACACAAGAAAAACCCAAAAGACAATGGGAAAAACTGTACTTCCAACATAGGCATAAGACCTGTAATACACCACCTCTTTACCTGCTTCCCCCCAAATGTAAGGTAGTCTTTTGCACCACTTTGGTCCTTTAAAAACTTCGCTAACTCATTTTATTTCTTTTTCTTTTATTTATTTTTTTAATTTATTTTTTTAAATGTCTGTCCTACATATACATTTGTGAGCACATACATTTTTATTCCCTTTTTTTATCATTTTTGGGTATGGGACCTGTTTCTGTTATTCCCTCTGTCCACCCCCAAATACACTGATAATATAATGTAGCACCATTTCTCCCTGCAAAGGCACACTAAATAAAGGGGAAATCTTACATATAAAAAAAAGAGCTCTTATCTACTAGAGATAGGAACTCATAGTTGTTTACAATACAGGGATATCTTCTACCTGGAAAATATGTCATGTGGAATCAACTTAGACCTCAGGTGATTAGATACCATTCATCCAGCCTTGAACCCTGGATCTCAGACATAGAAACGGCACAGTTCTTCACAACAGCTGCAGGAAACAAATCCCATCCAGGACAGCCTTAATACTGCGGGGTCAACAACAAGGGCCAGCTCTAACATGATATCCTGACAACGAGGAAAATGTGAACAACTTGACCTTAGAGCAGATTAGCCTACCCTACCAGCTAACGACAAGACAAAACCAGAAGACTTGGCACCCTTTGGTAGGTCCAAAAGCCAAGATCGCGATTTACAGATGACTGGCATATAGAACCACGACAAGACTGTATACATCTTGGGACCAATAAAAAAGCCCTAGTTTAGGGTTTGAACTATGACCTGCACAATAATCATGATCCCCAGTCCCAAAGGTCCTGCAGAGACAATTGTAACGGAATGGGGCTTCTGGAAGCACAAAGAAAGACGCTATCCTAGGTGCCATCCTAGGCTCAGTGCAAAGCCCAAGATCACCAACCACAGAAGATGGATTAAAATGACACTGAGGGAACAGAACCTCTAGAACCACAAAGACTGACTTCATCATAAATCCCATCTCAGGATCTGTGCAGATACTGAGACCTCTAAACACAGAGGTCTGATTGTATCACCCTGGACAGAGCAGAAATCTTCCAAACACCACAAAAACACCACCGGGAGAGTAAATGATCCTGAGCAAAGCCTAGAGTTGATCCCATGACAGTATGCTCCAAGGACGGAGAAACCCCATATTTCTTAGGCCAAGTGAATTCCTTTTCGAATGACCCCAATATTTACTGTGCCAGGGCAGGAGGGAAAAACCAAAAATACAAAAAGCACAAAACCTTGGTTATTTATATATATATGTTTTTTTTTACCTTCATTTATTATTATTATTTTTATTTACCTATCTATTCTGGTCGATTTCTCTGTTTAGGTGTGATTATTGAAATTGTTGTCCCCAGTTATACTTATTTTTTCTCTCCCTTTCTTTTCTTTCGTTATGTGCTATGCCATGTTTCTTATTTCAAGACCATGGTGTGTTTTTTGTATGTTTGTTTGTTTCTGTTTGTTTTTTGTTTGTTTTGTTTTGTTTTTTGTTTGTTTTTTTTGTGGTGCTTATCAATATAGCTGGAGTCCTCACTGGATATTTGGCACTTCTTTTGGTACTGGTGGAGTGTTTCACCTTCTCTTGCTCCTTCATCTCCCAAATCGATGATGAGAGCCTCTAGAAGGATTCCGCTCATTTTCGGGGTATTAGAGTCTTACCCCAGTTTATTACTTTTCTCTTTTTCAGGCAAAGCCACGCAACTTGAAATAGCTAGTACTGCCTCCAGTTAGAGGGGGAAATAAGGGAGGCATCAAGACCAAACAGGTCCAAGACTACTAAGTAGTAGGTTAGATACAGAGGGGACCACATACTCTAGCCGCCTTGGGGGTGAGGGAAGAAGAAATGGGAGGGAAAACAAAAACGGAGGAATAGGGAGGACAATTTGGTGATGGGAATCCCCCCTGATTTTATGTAAATATGTACCTAAAATATTATTGTCAACAATATGTAAGCCACTATGATCAAAATAAAAATTATATTAAAAAATGGGAGAAGAAATTAACAGACATTTCCTTAAAGAAGAAATACATGGCCAAAGTTCACATGAAAAAAATGCTCCACATCACTAATCATTAGAGAGATGCAAATCAAAACAACAATGAAGTATCACTGAGGTATCACAGAGGTATTTGAGGCATCAATGAAGTTTCAATGAGATATCACAGAGAATGGTACACATCACAAAGTTCAAGAACAACCAGTGCTGAAGTGAATGCAGGAAGAAAGGGACTCTCATTCACTGCTGATGGGAATGCTGTCTTGTCCATCCTTTCTGGAAAACAATATGGATATTCCTTAAAAAACTGAAAAATTGAACTTCCTTATGATCCAGCAGTATCACTCATAGGGGTATACACTAGAAACACAATAACATAATACAAAAATAACCTCTGTACTCCCGTGTTTATTGTAGCACTATTTACAATCTGGAAACAACCTAGGTGCTTGGCAATCTACACAATGGAATACTATGCAGTCATTAGGAAAATGAAGTCATGAAATTTGCTTACACATGGATGGACATGGGGAGTATTCTGAGTGAAATGAGTCAGAGGGAGAGGAGTAGCATAGAATATTCTCACTCATCTGTGGGATATAAGGAAAATAAAAGAGAGTGTGGGGATGATATCCAGAGACAATAGAGTTGAAGATTAAGAGGATCAGTCTATGCTGAGAGTGCTGTTGGAGTAGAGAATATTAATATGAAAGGGACATTTATGGCACCCCTTCATTTGTGGTAGTACAAATGCCAATGTCAAAGAAGAAGAGAGAAGAGAGAAGGAGACAGAGGAAGAAAGAGTGCGGGAGTGTAGAGGCAGGCAGGGAAGGTAGGCAAAGAGAAGAGGGAATCAGGAAAGGTGAGAAAGAAACTGTTGACATTGGTTGTGGGAAATGTACACTGATGAAGATGCACACTGATGATGATGATGATAAACATTAGATGACTAACTCAATTATGAACAACTTTATCTGTAAAAAAATAAGTATTATAAACAACCTTGTAACCATGGTGTTTAAATAAAAATATATTTGTTAAAAAGACATCACATCATTGACATAATTAATCATAATACATTTGCTTCTAGATAAGCGAAAACAAAGTTATTGAAAAAATAGAAGAAAAAATAGAAAAGAGAGGGGGAAAATAGAAGAAAAGAGAGGAAACAATAAAGAATGAAAAAAGAAAATATACACTAGCAAGCTCAATTGTGAAAAATTTTATCACCACTGAAGCCATTAATACAAAGGCAAAAGGTTTAATAAGCTCTGTTTTTTATAATAATTTTTATTTTGACTAAAATGGATTACAATTCTTTCACAGTAATATTTTAGGTACATAGTGACATTGAATCAGGGGCATTCCCAATGTTGCCCACCCTCCACTCCTGTTCCCAGCATGCATCCCATATTCCTTGCCTTTAACCTCCAGGCTGCCAGTGTAAGTGGTCCCCTCTGTGTCTAGCTTGTTCTAGATTGGATATTGACTCTGTTGTCATTGGCTTTGGATTTGGTGTTTAGGTCTGATCATTTTTTATTTCCACTCAATGTTCATACGACTGTTCGGTCCTGGTACCCTCCATTATTTCTCCCTCAATTTGTGAGGCAGAACAAGATGGTTCAAGTTATGTGGTTCTGTTTGAAGGAAAAAACAAAAATAAAATGAGGCAAAAATCAAACAAGCAAAAATGGGCAGAGTCCTTCTAGAGGCTATAAATGTCGATTTAAGAGAAGGGAAAAGGAAGAAAAACATAACAACAATACAAAAAAATCAAGCAAAATAAACAAAAAGCACCACAGTAATAAAGAAAACAACCACACAATAACCACGGCCCTGAATTAAAAATAAAACAAAGCACAAAAAAAACTATAAAAACCCCAAACAACAACAATAACAAAACCAAAAAATTTAATTTGTGTTTCTTCTTTTATTATTTTTTTTGCATAGATACAGTAAATATTGGGGAGATTAGAAAGGGAATATCCTTGGCCTAAGAGATACAGGGTTTCTTCACCCTTGAACTATACTGTCATGGGAATAACTACTAAACTCTGTTGTTTTATGTCCAATCTTTTAAATTGGGGTATTCTTTTAGGGATGACAGCATCAAACAAATGAAGTTGTCCAGAAATTCAAAGCTACAATACTATGAATTTTAGGGCTTATACATCCTGGAAGGAGGCCCAGTTAGAACATGTGACTGCATTTGTGGGTGTGGTTACAGCTGCCAGGCTTTCCCAGGAGATGTGGGGGAGGATTCCTGCACACATCCAAAAAAATCCCTGGTGATAATAGCCCAACAACTGGTGTACCTGGAGTGTGGTCAGATCCGTGTCCCCGCAGGAAATCATAGATGGTCAGTGATAGGGCAGGGCTATCAGTAAAACGATAATTGTGGGTGATAGAGGCAGTAAGCATGGCTTTGGCATTTGTGACATCAATGACAAAGTGGAGAAGAAGAATATAAGTGTTCTGAAGTAATTAAAGTTGCTGTTAGGTTAAATAGATTGCTTTAACAATAAGATATTTTATGGGAGGTCCAGAATAGTCATACGGAAAATACCTACTAGTAGATATATAAAAGAAAATCAAGGCAAGCAGGAGCAATAATATAGTGGGTAGGGCATTTTCCTTGTATGCAGCCAACTCGGGATTGACCCCCAGCATCCCATATGGTCCCCTGAGTCTGACAGGAGTGATTTCTGAGTGCAGAGCCAGGAATAAGCCAGGTGATTCCCTCCACCCCCCCACACAAAAAATATATAAAAGAAAGAAATCATAGCATGCCATTTTTTTAAATATCAATTAAATATGCATATTGCCTACCTAGTTTGATCTGATGCCCCACATTGCCTATAGTTGCCTGAGCACTACCAGGAGTATGCTCTCAGCACTACCACATATAAATAGCTCAAAAAATCAGAAAAATACAAAGAAAGATAAAGAATAAGGGTAGGACAATTGAGCTGTAAGACAAAATGATCAAAATTGCAGTAGTCTTTCTCTATCAATGTTTACTTTTAATAGATTAAATCCCCCAAATCAAAGATGATGTAGTGGTTGATGGGATAGAGCTATATGCTGTCTACAGATCTCACTTTAATTTTAAGGATATATATACAAGATGGAATAAAAGAATGGAAAAAGATACTCATGTAATTGGTAAAAAAAAAAGAGCAGAAATAATTCCATTTTTCTCAGATAAAACATACTAAGTAAAAACTGGCATAAACAACAAAGAAACATGTACTATCATAATAATCAAAGGGTCAATTTTCCAGACAAATATAACAATTATAAATACTGTATGTATCCAAAGGAAAGTGCCTAAATATAGGAAGCAAACTTTGTTGGGACTGAAGGGAGAAATTCACAGAACATGAATATAGTAGGTATTTAATACTCTGCCTTCGTTAATGGATAAAACATTCAGGCAGAAAAATCCTTTAGGAAACAGAGAACTTTAACAATCCAGTATATCAAACAGACCTAAGAAATATTCACAGAATATTCTGGCCAACAGCAGCAACATATGTGTTCTTTTCAAGAACACAGGGAACATTTTTAACAAAACAACTCTCAAGTTTAAAAAGATTGAATTTATGCCAAGTATCTTTTCCAATAAAATAAAATGAAACTGTATATCAAGAGCAAATTCCAAACTTGAGCACTAAACCTGAATTACTGTAAATGATAATCTTCATAAATGTGAAAATTAAACAACACATTTATGAGAAATCAATGGGAAAAAAAAGAAATCAAAGGACAAGAGAAAATACAAGGATTATGGTGCATGTTTTGGATGTGGTTAACCCTGTTTCTTTCCCTCCCACAAAATATTGCTGAGTACACTACTGCAGGGCCCTTAAACACTACTAGGGGACCTGGGTAATTTTCAGCATCACTGGACTTGAGTAGGCACACATCCTTGGGCCCTCACATTGAATCCCCAATATAGATGGCTGAGAATCACAGAGAAGTTCCTTGGGTTCAGGGACTCCTGAAACCCTCTTGGAAGGCCCCTTTTCCTTCTCAAGAAAAAAAAATAAAGAAAAGGGAATATATATTTGATTTTGAGTCACACCCAGCGGCACTCAGGGGTTACTCCTGAATCTGTGCTCAAAAATTGCTCTTGGCAGGCACAGGGGACCATATGGGATGGCGAGATTCGAACCACCATCTGTTCTGGATCGGCTGCATGCAAGGCAAATGCCATACCACTGTACTATCTCTCCAGCCCCGGAAATAAATATCTTGATAAAGATTAAAATTAAAGCATAACATACTAAGACTTATGTGACAGAGTGTATATAACATTAGACTGAATATTACAATGACAAATGTCTACATTCAAAAAAATAAGCTCTCAGATAAGCAACCTTTATAGCTCTTTGCTAAAAATAATTTGAAAGGGAAGAAAAAAATAGGCTCATATTAGCATAAGGGAATAACAAAAATTATAATAAAGAGAAACAAAATAGAGAATACAAAAGGTAATAGAAAACTGTGAGGCTGAGTTTTATATTTAAGATAAATATAATTTTTAAATTTTTATTTAATCACTGTTTACAAAAATATTCACATGGGTTTTAGTCATAGAATATGCACCACCCCTCACCAGTGCAATCTTCTCACTACCAATGTCCCCCAAGTTCCTCCCCAACCCAACCCCCTGACTGTCTCTCAGACAGGCATTCTGCCTCTCTCCCTCACTATCATTGTTATGATTAGTGCTCTGGCTACACTCACTGCTCTTTGTGGTAAGCTTCATGTCATGAGCTGGTCCTCTTGGCATACAGCTCTATTGTCTCTGGATATTATTGCCTACTGTCTTTTATTTTTCTTATATCCCACAGATGAGTGAGACTATTCTATGCCTATCTCTCTTCCTCTGGCTTATTTTACTCAGAAAATAGATAAACATAATAAACCTGTAACTATACTAAGAAAAAATAAGAACGATTCAAATTAATATAATTAGAAATTAAAGAGAAGACATTACAACTGATGCCACAGAATAAAAAATTATTATGAGGTCATTACAAATAATTATAAGTCACAAACTGGCTAACCTATAGTGAGGATGTGGGGGGAAAGACTCGTTCATTGTTGGTAGGACTGTTGACTGATACAGCTTTTTTGGAAGTCAATCTGGTATCTCAAAGAACTAACCAACTTAGCATCTAGTTCCTACGAATACACTCCAAGGGTTCAAAAGTACAAGTGTTCATTACATCACTTTTTATAATAGCCAAAATCTGGGAATAACCCAAACACCCTAGAGCAGATGACTAGATAAAGAAACTACATTACATATACACAATAAAATATTATTCAGCAGTAAGAAAAGATAAGGTCATGCAATTTGACGAAATGTAGATGGGTCTAGATAATTTAATGCTGAGAGAAGTTAGCCAGAAGGAGAAGGACAAACTCATATGTAGGTTATGAAGAAACTTCATAAGGGAATTAGAAAGGCAACAGAGAAGAACTGAAAAACTGTTCTTCAGTAGGAAGCTTGCCACTGGGGTGGGGGTGGAGGATAAGTTAAGAAAGGAACACAACTTACACTGATGAAGTGGAAAGTGCCTGAGCTAGAGATAGATTGGGGCAGGGGTAGTGAGGTGGTGGTAAGGAAATAGACTAGAGATAAACTGGGAACAATGATTGAAGGAACTGAATACTGGTAAAGGGATTGATGTTGGAATATTACATGCCTAAAACAAATGATTAGCATGGTATCTATAATTCATGTTGATTAAAAATAAAAAGAAATATGTAAAATATTGGCTAACTTAGAAGAAACAGACATTTCTAGAAACAATATACCAAGACTGATTTTAAAAAAACCTTCCAAACAGGGTCAATTAATGGTTAAAAAATAACTGGAGAACATGTTTTGAATGCTGGAAGCCTGGATTTGACCCCTGGCCCTAATAAAAACAAAAAGTCCAGAACCAGATATATTCACTAGCAAAATCTAAAAAAAATGTAAGATGAATTAATGTGAAGCTTTCCCAAACTTAAAAAAATTTAAGAGGAGACAACTCTTACAAACTCATTTTTAGGCTAATATTCCTGGTGAATGTAGATTTAAAAAATCCTCAGCAAAATACTAACATACTAAATTCAATGAGATGGGGAAAAGATCAAACATGATCAAAGGAGATTAATTACTGAGAAGCAATGTACAGCTCATGTAATGGACCAAATTAACAGAATAAAGGCTAAATATCACAAGATCTTCTCAACAGAAATAGAAAAATTATTGGCAGAATTAAGCATATTTTCATCACAAAATAGCCTCTCAATAATTAGATATAGAAGGAACAAACTTTAATATAGTAAAGGTCTTATATGATAAGCACACTCCTATATACTGTTTCTCTAAGATCAAGAACAAAAAGAATGCTACACAACTTCTATTCAATAAAGCACAGAAGTCCTACCCTCAATGAAAGATTCTCTTTCCAGCCACTCCAGTATCATTTTTAACAGAAATAAAAGAAATATAATACTTAAATTTATGTAGAGTCACAACGAATCCAAATGGTCAAAGCAATCTTAAGAAATGAGAATAGGGGGCCGGGCGGTGGCGCAAGAGGTAAGGTGCCTGCCTTGCCTGCGCTAGCCTTGGACGGACCACAGTTCGATCCCCTGGCGTCCCGTATGGTCTCCCAAGCCAGGAGCAACTTCTGAGCGCATAGCCAGGAGTAACCCCTGAGTGTTACCGGGTGTGGCCCAAAAACCAAAAAAAAAAAAAAAAAAAGAAATGAGAATAAAGATGATGTCCTTACTTTTCCTAATTACAGAATATATTACAGGGGCTGGAACAATAGTACAAGTAGGGCACTCCTGCCATGCTGCCAACCCAGGTTCTATCCCCGGCACCCCATATGAAACCCTAGCCTGCCAGGAATGATCTTTGAGCACAGAATCAAGAGTAAACCCTGAGCACAACTCATGTGGCCTCAAAACAAACAAATTAGAGGACCAGGGAGATAGCTCAATAGGCTAGTGTATACTTCACATTCCAGAGGCCTAATCCAACCCCCAGTAGCCTACAACCCCTTTAGTACTGCTGGGAGTTACTAAAAGTATCAAACTAGATGAACCCCTAAGCACCCTATGCATGACCAATACCCCACAAATTAGAAGGATATCCTAATTAAAATAGCAGAGTACTGGCATAAAAATACTTAGACAATGGAAAAGAATTAAGATCTCAAAAATAAACCCACGCACATATCAAGATAAACTGATCTTCAACAAGGATACCAAGAATGTATATTAGGGAAAAGCTGCATTCTTACTTGGATAAAAGGGGTTGAAAAACTGGATATCTATATAAAAAACTAGATCTTTTTCAAAGATCACACCAATATCAATTCAAAATGAATTAGACTTAATCATTAGACCTGAAACTTCAGAAGAAAACAAAGATAAACCTTCATATTATTGGTCTAGGCAAAGATCTCTTATCCATGATAACAAAAGCACAGGTAACAAATTTACTCATAAAATACAATTGCAAAATTAATAATAATGCTTAAATGGAAATGGTTTCTTTGACTTTTTCCTAAAGATTACATGCAAATGGCCAATAGTTAAATGAAACAATGCACAACTATGGGTGCCCTAGCCTGCAGGGACACCAATTAAGATGTGGTTATTCTTTCTTTGAGGGAGATCGCGCAAACACAAAGACAAAGACAGACACGGAGACAGACAAAAGTGGGAAAAGGATTCCAGCCAAATCCGAATCCTATTCTGTTTATTGAAACTCAAGGCTCGGCTTTTATACTTTTTTGTGGGCACAGTTTCGCTCATAAATATGTCAATAACAGGTAGATATATTGAACAGGACAAATAACAGGGCCCATTGGCAGGTGAAATGGAATGTGCAGATAATGAGTTCTGTCTCCATCAGGCTGAGATGTACTGATAATGGAACCCATCTCTGGCAGGTGGGAGATACAAATAAGGGAACCTTATAGATTAGACTTTAGTTTCCCAGGAACAAAGTCCTGTGCCTTCTTTGTTTCTGAAGAAGCTTTAGGTCTTAAATGTTCACATTTAATTCTCAAGTCTGCCTACTTTTATTATAGCTCTGTGTTTGTTGCCCTTAACTCTTAAATGTTTAACATTCAATTCTCAAGGCTGTCTGCTTTTATTATAGCTCTGTGTTTGGCCCTTAAATCTTTTTTTTTTTTTTTTGGTTTTGGGTTCATACCCCGGCAGCGCTCAGGGGTTACTCCTGGCTCTCTGCTCAGAAATTACTCCTGGCAGGCCCAGGGGACCATATGGGATGGCAGGAGTCGAACCACCGACCTTCTGCATGCAAGGCAAACACCTTACCTCCATGGTATCTCTCGGACCCGTGTTTCCCTTAAATGTTAAATGGTTAACATTCAATTCTCAAGGCTGACTGCTTTTAGCAAAGTTCTGTGACTGTCACAAGGCCCTGCATTTTAGCTATGTTTTCTGCCTGTTCTTTTTTTGTTTTGTTTCATATTTTTTTAATTTATTTAAACACCTTAATTACATACATGATTGTGTTTGGGTTTCAGTCATGTAAAGAACACAACCCATCACCAGTGCAACATTCCCATCACCAATGTCCCAAGACTCCCTTCGCCCCACCCGACCCCCGCCTGTACTCTAGACAGGCTCTCCATTTTCCTCATACATTCTCATTATTAGGACAGTTCAAAATGTAGTTATTTCCCTAACTAAACTCACCACTCTTTGTGGTGAGCTTCCTGAGGTGAGCTGGAATTTCCAGCTCTTTTCTCTTTTGTGTCTGAAAATTATTATTACAAGGGTGTCTTTCAATTTTCTTAAAACCCATAGATGAGTGAGACCATTCTGCGTTTTTCTCTCTCTCTCTGACTTATTTCACTCAGCATAATAGATTCCGTGTACATCCATGTATAGGAAAATTTCATGACTTCATCTCTCCTGACAGCTGCATAATATTCCATTGTGTATATGTACCACAGTTTCTTTAGCCATTCGTCTGTTGAAGGGCATCTTGGTTGTTTCCAGAGTTTTGCTATGGTAAATAGTGCTGCAATGAATATAGGTGTAAGGAAGGGGTTTTTGTATTGTATTTTTGTGTTCCTAGGGTATATTCCTAGGAGTGGTATAGCTGGATCGTATGGGAGCTCAATTTCCAGTTTTTGGAGGAATCTCCATATCGCTTTCCATAAAGGTTGAACTAGACGGCATTCCCACCAGCAGTGGATAAGAGTTCCTTTCTCTCCACATCCCCGCCAACACTGTTTATTCTCATTCTTTGTGATGTGTGCCATTCTCTGGGGTGTGAGGTGGCATCTCATCGTTGTTTTGATTTGCATCTCCCTGATGATTAGTGATGTGGAACATTTTTTCATGTGTCTTTTGGCCATGTGGGTTTTCTGCCTGTTCTTAAGGGCTCCTGTCATACAACAGTGCTAATCACTAGAGAAATGTAAACAAAAACAACAATGATATAATAAGAATTGTGTAGTAATTAGAACTTTTTGTGCATCATTGACAAAAATATAGTCATAATGGTAGTCATTCTAGAAAACAATATCATGTTTTAAAATATATAGAGATAGATAGATATACACCCTATGACCCAGATCTCACATAGGGAAGAGATGGAAGTCAGGAAGGTAATCCCATTCACAATAGTGCCACACAAACTCAAATATCTTGGAGTCAACTTGACCAAAGACATGAAGGATCTATACAAAGAAAATTATAAAGCCCTGCTCCAAGAAATAAGAGAGGACACATGGAAATGGAAACACATACCCTGATCATGGATTGGCAGGATTAACATCATTAAAATGGCAATACTTCCCAAAGCATTATACAGATTTAATGTGATCCCCTTAAAAATACCCATGACATTCTTCAAAGAAGTGGATCAGGCACTTTTGAAATTCGTTTGGAACAATAAACACCCTCGAATAGCTAAAGCACTCCTAGGGAAAAGGAAAATGGGAGGCATTACTTTCCCCAACTTTAAACTGTACTACAAAGCAATAGTTATCAAAACAGCATGGTATTGGAATAAAGACAGACCCCCAGATGAGTGGAATAGGCTTGAATTCTCAGAGAACATTCCCCAGGCATACAATTACCTAATTTTTGACAAAGAAGCAAGAAATCCTAAGTGGAGCAGGGAAAACCTCTTCAACAAGTGGTGCTGGCAGAACTGGTTTGCCACTTGCAAAGAATTAAAATGAGGATCTCAAACACATTCTATGTTCACTAAATTCTTATTTATAACAGCCATGATGTGGAAACAACTGAAACATTCTTTCTAAATAGCCTTCAGTAGATGAATGAGCAAATAAAGGATAGTATAAACATAAAATAGAATAATTATTTAGAATTTATAAAGAAAATACTGCCATGTGATATGGATGAATATTGATGAGATTACACCGGTCATAGAATTACTGCATAATTTCACTTCTATGAGGTATCTGAAATAGTCAAACACATACGATCTGAAAATACATTATTGGTTGCTAGGGCTGCAGAGAGGGGCAGGTGGGTGTTGCTATTCAATGGGCATTAAGTTTTCAGACATGAATAATGAAAAAGTTCTATGGCCTGCTATCAAACATTATCTTAAAATTAGCAATACTATACACTAAAAATTGGTTAATAGATGGATGCCATGGTGCATGTTTGATAGGGCTATACCTAGTGGTGCCTGGGGACTATGTGGTACCAGGGATTAAATGTGTTGGATTAACCAATTTTTACCCTAATCAAAGGTGGCTTCTTTATATATATTTATCCTGTCTTGGAGGGAAGAACCTCTTGATAGCCTCTCTAGCTCAACTGTTTTCCACCCATGAGGGTGGTCCTATTCTTCCCAATAAAGACTGGTGCTCCAGCAGATCTCGCTCTCTCCATGTGGTAGAAAGATTCCTGGACCTGTTCCATTTCTCCAGCTTGATTTGGATTATTTTCTGCATCGGCCTTACTGGACAGCTATTATGTGAAATAATCCTAGGAAGTTTCTGTGTAGTGTTGGAAATGGGAAACTGGGAGACTAAGAAGTTTGAGGTTGTGAAAGGAAAGAGGGATACAGAAGCTGAGAATGTATCCGGACCTGGAAGTATGCCAGTGAAAGGTAGGCGCCATGCTCCCAATAGACATAGATTTTGTCAATTCATCCCCTGGCCTCACTCAGCTGCCCCACCACCCATGATAGCAGAAACTCCCTCAGGCAGGACAGAAGCAAGCAGTGAAGTAGAAAGAGCTGAAAACTCTGGGCAGCATCATAGACTCCAACAGTCAAAGGCACTTTGTGCAAGAACACAGGCTCCCCAAACATACAGAAATTTATAAAAGTCACTGATAGGGTAGAAGTCAAAGAGACAGTCTTATTGGGAGGGACCAATAGCAGGGAGATGAGCGGGTCTCCCCCTCCAAATTCCAGCCCAGTTACTGAAGGCTTTTCCATCCCAGACCATCTTAGCAGCCTAACACAGAAGATGGAGATGAAGTAACCAAGATCAACTAAAGCCCAACTGAGAAGCTGCATTCAGAACCTCTTGCACGTGGGTCATCCCCCAAAATTAACTTTCCTCTAGGTTACTCTCTTCTGATTCTATTTGCATTGGTCACTATATTGCTGTGTGTTCTAACTGTATGGATCTTAACAGCTACTCTTTTTTCTATGACTCACTGCAAACAAATAATCATGTATCCAACTCTAGTGGTTTAATATTAGTTTGCACAGTTCTGGGGAAATGCATAATGTTGTTATATTTTAATGGTTCTTGGCTATCCTAGTGAATGTTTCCCAATTCCTATGATGCTTGATTGTGTATATCATTGTGTATAGCAAGTTATTCTCAAATTAAGTATGTCTTCAAAAATGCTCCAATGCCTTTGTCCACAGAAGTCTATGGAAAAGGAACTGGGATACTATAAACTCTTATTACATTGTTCATTATAAAAATGTTTTAGCAGCCAAACAACTAAGTTCAATTTTAATGACTGATGAGAAAAACTGATATTGTCTCATGATGTGAAGAAAGTTCTTATGAAAGAAAGATAAAAGAAAGAAAAAAGAGAAAAACACTGTGTTAATGGTTGGGACACAGCTGAACTGAATCCAGCAACATAACATTCTACAAGAACTAGACCCAGCCACGCCAGCCCCGCGAACGGCCCCACCCTGCCCCCACCGGGTCTCTCCTGCCTCCGAAGGTAGGGAAGACCCGCCCAGCCACGCCGGCCCCGCGAATGGCCACGCCCTGCCCTCGCTGGGTCTCTCCTGCCTCTAAAGGTAGGGAAGCCCCGCCCAGCTACGCTGGGCCCGCGAATGGCCCCGCCCCACACCCGCCGGGTCTCTCCTGCCTCCGAAGGTAGGGAAGCCCCGCCCACTCACGCTGGCCCCGCGAACAGCCCCGCCCCGACCCCACCGGGTTTCTCCTGCCTCACAGCATGAGCTGACAACAATAGGGCAAAGCAACAAATCAGGCCACAGAAAGAGCACAGGAGGAGCCAAACTTCAGCAAGCTCACCCAACAGTACCGCTAGATCTACCCTCAGGGAGGGGACCCATTACCACACCACAGGGGATCAAAACAGGCTGAAATTGGAATTAACAGCACTCCAAAGCACACCAATAAACACAAAGAAATATGGGTAAATCAAAGAGAACCCTAAGATCTGAAGATACGGAGACAAACCCTAACAAGTTTCGAAGTCCGCCAAAATGCACAGATCCGTGGGAAGGCAACCTAAAAGCAGCAATGAGGAAGGAAACGCAAGAATTAATAAAAGAAATGAGAGAAACCTTAGCTACCGAGTATAAGATATCTATGGAGGAACGAATCAGCCAAATTAAAGAAGAAATGTTAAAGAGCATGAGAGAGTCCATACAAAAAGAAGTGAAGGAATTAACACACAAAGTAACAAGCCTTACTAGCAGAAACACAGAGTTGGAGAAACACATTGAAGAACTCAAAGGAAAACTGCAAACAAAAAATGACCAAGAAACCAACAAAGAAATAAAAGGCAAAGCACTGGAAGGAAAAGTCCAGTACCTAATAAACAAGGACAAAAGAAACAATCTAAGAATCGTGGGTATACCAGAAGGGGAGGAAATAGGGAAAGGGGAAGAACAAGTAGTCAGAGAGAAAATAGCAGAGAACTTTCCCACCCTCTGGAATGAAACTTCAGGGAAAATCCAGGAAGTCAAGAGAGTCCCTAATAAAATAGACCCTAATAAACCAACAACAAGACATATAGTAATCCAAATGGCAAAAAAACAAAGAGAAAGAGGAACTTCTTAAAGCAATAAGGGAGTAAGAAAACCTCAAGTACAAAGGAAGGGACATAAGAATCAAACCAGATCTCACATTCGAAATAGTTCAAGCAAGAAGACAGTGGAATGACATATTTAAACGACTGAATGAAAGAAACCCAACCTAGAGTCCAATACCCAGCAAAACTATCATTCATATGGGAGGACAGACTAAAAACATTCTTAAACAAGAACGAAATTGAACTATTTGTGCAAACAAAACCAATCCTAAATGACCTACTCAGAGATGAATTACACAATCCAAACCCCCGATTGTAACAAAAACCACCCTACACAACACAACTGCGCAACAGTCCTCTCTCTCAATAATCTCCCTAAATGTTAATGGCCTAAACTCTCCAATTAAAAGACACATAGTAGAGAACTGGATTAGGAAAAATAAACCGGACTTCTGCTGTCTGCAAGAAACACACCTACAGCTACAGGATAAGCATAGACTTAAAATAAAAGGATGGAAAGTAATTATTCAGGCCAATGGAAAACAAAAAAGAGCAGGGACAGCCATTCTTATATCAGACCAAATTACATTCAATCTCAAGAAAGTGATCAGAGACAAAGAGGGTCACTACAAACTGATCAGGGGAACATTAGATCAAGAAACACTAACCCTGGTCAATATCTATTCACCTAATGTAGAGTCAGAAAAATATGTGAGGCAACTGCTCCTAAACCTGGAGAAACACATGAAGGGAAATGTTATAATAGTAGGGGACCTCAATACTCCACTTTCACCACTGGACAGATCCACCAAACAGAAAAATAGCAAAGAAATAAGAGGTCTGAATGAAAAATTAGAAGATTTAGGGCTAATAGACTTATATAGAGCCCTCCATCCTCAGAAAGCAAAATACACATTTTTCTCAAGCCCACATGGAACCTTCTCCAGAATAGACCATGTCTTAGGATACAAAGCCAACCTATATAAGACCACGAAGGTAAGGATCATTAGAAGTACCCTTTCAGATCACTATGCAACAGAGGTCAAAATTGACGTCAAGAAGAAGCAATGGAGAAAAACTAATACCTGGAAAGTAAACAACATGCTGCTCAACAACAGCTGGATCAAAGAGCAACTCAAGGAAGAAATAAAAAGATTCCTTGAGACAAATGATAATGAAGATACAACATGTCAAAATTTATGGGACACAGCAAAAACAGTAATTAGGGGGAAACTCATAGCAATACAGGCCTATGTCAAGAAACAGGAAAATAACAAAACCAACCGTTTAAAAGATCACCTCAAAGAATTGGAACAACAGCAACAGAGAAATCCAACCACAACCAAAAGGCAAGAAATAATAAAAAACAGATCAGAAATAAACAACATAGAAACTAAGAAAACAATACAAAAAATCAATGAGACCAGGAGTTGGTTTTTTGAAAAAATAAACAAGATAGACAAACCACTGTCAAAACTCACCAAAAAACAGGAGGGAAAACACCAAAATCAGTAGGATCACAAATGAACGGGGAGAGATTACAACAGAATCCCAAGAAATACAACATCATGAGAGCATATTATGAACAACTATACTCAGCTAGGCGAGAGAACCCAGTAGAAATCGACAGATTCTTGGAGAAAAACCCTCTTCCAAGACTAGACAAGGAAGAACTAGAAAGCCTAAACAGACCAATCACCTCAGAGGAAATTGAAGATGTAATTAAAAAACTCCCTAAGAACAAAACCCCAGGCCCAGATGGATTTACAGGTGAATTCTATCAAACATTCCGAGAAGATTTACTACCACTTTTCCATAGGCTCTCCAAACCATAGAAAAAACAGGAATCCTCCCTAATTCCTTCTATGAGGCTAATATCACACTCATTCCCAAAGATGGCAAAGATACCACCAAGAAAGAAAACTACAGACCAATCTCACTAATGAACATAGATGCAAAGATACTCAACAAAATCTTAGCAAACCGAATCCAGCACTTCATCAAAAAGATCATATATCATGACCAAGTGGGATTTACACCAGGAATACAAGGTTGGTTCAACATATGCAAATCAATCAACATTATACATCACATCAACAACAAGGAAAACAAAACCCACATCATCATATCAATCGATGCAGAGAAGGCGTTTGACAAAATCAAACACCCTTTCATGTTAAAGACACTCAGCAAAATAGGGTTAGAAGGAACCTTCCTCAAGATAGTTACAGCTATCTATGAAAAGCCTACAGCCAACATTATACTTAATGGCGAGAAACTAGAAGCATTCCCACTAAGGTCAGGAACTAGGCAAGGCTGTCCACTCTCTCCACTCTTATTCGATGTAACCTTAGAAGTCCTAGCAATAGCAATCCGACAAGAGAAGGGAATCAAAGGAATCCAAATTGGGAAAGAGGAACACAAACTATCTCTATTTGCAGATGATATGATGATATACATCGAAAATCCTAAAGAGTCACAGTAAAACTCCTAGAAACAATTAACCAATACAGAAAAGGGCTGGATACAAAGTCAATACACAAAAGACAGTAGCGTTTCTATATACAAACAACGAAGTCGAAGAGAGAGAGATTAAAATTACAATTCCATTTAAAATAGTATCAAAAAATATCAGGTACCTAGGAATCAACCTTATAAGCCAAGTGAAAGACTTATGCAGGGAAACTTCAAAACGCTTCAGAAAGAAATTGAAGACAATCTAAAGAAATGGAAGAACATCCCATGCTCATGGATAGGTAGAATTAACATAGTCAAAATTACTATCCTACCCAAACTACTATATAGATTTAATGCAATCCCTATCCAAATCCAGACACCATTCTTTAAAGAAATAGAACAATCAATCACAAAATTCATCTGGAACCACAAAAGACCCAGGATAGCCAAACACATACTGAAAAACAAAAAGCTGGGAGGCATCTCCTTACCTAACTTGAAACTCTACTATAAAGCCATAGTAATCAAAACAGCATAATACTGGAATAGAGACAGGACCTCAGACCAGTGGGTCAGAACAGAATTCCCAGACAAAAACCCCAAGATATACAGCCAACTAATATTTGATAAAGGAATCAAGAACCTGAAATGGAACAAAGAAAGCCTCTTCAACAAATGGTGTTGGTACAACTGGAAAACCACATGTATGAAAGTGAAGATCGACCCATACCTCACCCCTTATACAAAAGTTAACTCAAAATGGATCAAAGACCTTGAAATCAGACCCAAATCTATAAAGTTTATAGAGAATATAATAGGCAGAACACTTGAAGACCTATGGATCAAAAAGTTCTTTCAGAATGGAGCACCAATGGCAGAACGTTAGCATCAAATATAAACAAAAGGGACTACATCAAACTAAAAAGCTTCTGCATGGCGAAAGAAACCCTACTTAACGCAAGAAGACAGTTAAGAGGATGGGAAAAAATCTTTTCACTCGACATATCAGATATAGGGCTGATATCTAGAACATACAAAGCACTCAGAAAGCTGAGCCCCCCAAAACCAAATAAAGCCATAAAAAATGGGGAGATGAAATGAATAGACACTTCTCTGAGGAAGACAGAAGGATGGCCAACAAACACATGAAAACATGCTCACCTTCACTCATCATCAGGGAGATCCAAATCAAGACAACAATGAGATACCACCTTACACAAGTTAGGATGGCTCACATCAAAAATAATGGAAACAACCTTTGTTGGCTGGGATGCGGTATGAAAGGAACTCTCATCCACTGCTGGTGGGAATGCCCCCTAGTCCAACACCTATGGATAACAGTCTGGAGAGTGCTCAAAGAACTCAGAATTGAGATGCCATTGACCCAGCAATTGCTCTCCTAGGCATATACCCCCAAGTTGGAAGGATATTCATTCCAAAATACGTATGCACCTAACTATTTATCGCAGCATTCAGTATAATAGCCAAGTCTTGGAACCAACCTCGATGTCCAACAACAGATGAATGGATCATTAAGATGTGGTACCTATACACAATGGAATATTACATGGCAGTCAGAAATGATACAATCACAGACTTTGCAGCAATGTGGATGGACCTAGATCATGTTATGTTAAACGAAGTAAGTCAGAAGACAAAATATAAACACAGAATGGTAGCACTATTCTGAAGCACCTAGAACATATATCTTATACACAACTAATACCTAACAATCAAATAACAGGGTTTAACAGGGTAGAAACTCCAAACACTGTAATAGTCAACATATATTTGGGAGCAGTGTCCAAAATACATGAAAAAGGAACAATGAAAACTCTCAACTACACATTATACCACAAAGAAAACAGCAACACCAGAAACAGCAGCATAGAGAGAACAAGTATGTAATCAGACTTCTACAACAAAGGCCCAAAATAATCCCTTAGAGATTGTATACAGGAACACAGGTAAAGAACACCACGGAAAATCACTGACTGCTATGGAAACATACCATAACACTATGTTTTAATGCCTTTATCTTACTATATTTTAAATAACCTCTCAGCTTTTCTGTCCACAGGCGCCCTTGTTTACAAAGGGCGGACAAACTAAGATGGCAACTCGGGATACCACATGAGATACCATACCTAGCTTGCACTACGAGATGGCCCCGAGAAAACTCTTTAACATATACTTTATCTCGTTATACCTTCTTTTAGGAACTGAAGTAAGTGACCAGTCAGACCACCGAAGCAGTAACTGCGATGTATAGAGTTAAACTGTAGGCTCTATTCACCGAACACATTCAACCAAACTAGCATTCCCTTGCTATTCTCTCCTCTCTTCTCACTATTTTCTCTTTTATTTTTTTTTCATTTTTTTCTTTTCTATTCTCTTTTTTTCCTTTTATCTTCTCCCTTTCTTTCTAATGTATATTCTCTTTTCTCTCCCTTTATACCCCTTCCATATACCTTCCCCTTTCTCCTCTCCAGAAATCCAACTATCCCTTCACCCCTCAATCCCATCCAGATCTCCCACCATATTAAAACTCTTCACCCTCAGTCCTTAATCTATTAGGCATCAAGATCGACCTCCTACCCAACGAACCAGTACCCAGCACCCAGGCGAGGGGACACCCAGTCAAACCCACACCTCATCTCCTGCAAGAAAAGACAGCCAACTCCCCTGCGGACTCATGCTGTGTGGCCTTCCCTACCAACTCCCCCTAACGTGGACTGTTTCTTGAAACCGGACCTAGGTCCAAAAGTATTCCCAATGCAAGAACTTTTCCAAGAACTCCCTGCCACAAATTTTTACCAATCTGAAGAAGGTCAGGGGGTGTGATAGAAAGATGCTTGGGAACCCACACACCACAAGAAAAGCCCAAAAGACAATGGGAAAACCTGTACTTCCAACATAGTCATAAGACCTGTAATATACCACCTCTTTACCTGCTTTCCCCCAAATGTAAGGTAGTCTTTTGCATCACTTTGGTCCTTTAAAAACTTCGCTAACTCATTTTATTTCTTTTACTTTTTTATTTTTCTTTCTTTATTTTTTAAATGTCTGTCCTACATATTCATATGTGAGCACATATATTTTTATTCCCTTTTTTAGGTTTCTTTCTTTCTTTCTTTCTTTCTTTCTTTCTTTCTTTCTTTCTTTCTTTCTTTCTTTCTTTCTTTCTTTCTTTCTTTCTTTCTTTCTTTCTTTCTTTCTTTCTTTCTTTCTTTCTTTTTATCGTTTTTGGGTATGTGACCTGTTTCTGTTATCCCCTCTGTCCACCCCCAAATGCACCGACAATATAATATAGCACCATTTCTCCCTGCAAAGGCACACTAAAAAAAGGGAAAATCTTACATATAAAAAAGAGCTCTTATCTACTAGAGATAGGAACTCATAGTTGTTTACAATACAGGGATATCTCCTACCTTGAAAATATGTCATGTGGAACCAACTTAGACCTCACGTGATTAGATACCATCCATCCAGCCTTGAACCCTGGATCCCAGACATAGAAACGGCACAGTTCTTCACAACAGCTGCAGGAAACAAATCCCATTCGGGACAGCCTTAATACTGCGGGGTCAACAACAAGGGCCAGCTCTAACATGATATCCTGACAACGAGGAAAATGTGAACAACATGACCTTAGAGCAGATTAGCCTACCTTACCAGCTAACGACAAGACAAAACCAGAAGACTTGTCACCCTTTGGTAGGTCCAAAAGCCAAGATTGCTATTTACAGATGACTGGCATATAGAACCACGACAAGACTGTATACATCTTGGGACCAATAAAAAAGCCCTAGTTTAGGATTTGAACTATGACCTGCACAATAATCATGATCCCCAGTCCCAAAGGTCCGGCAGAGACAATTGTAACGAAATGAGGCTTCTGGAAGCACAAAGAAAGACGCTATCCTAGGTGCCATCCTAGGTTCAGTGCAAAGACCAAGATCACCAACCACAGAAGATGGATTAAAATGACACTGAGGGAACAGAACCTCTAGAACCACAAAGACTGACTTCATCATAAGTCCCACCTCAGGATCTGTGCAGATACTGAGACCTCTAGACACAGAGGTCTGATTGTATCACCCAGGACAGAGCAGAAGTCTTCCACACACCACAAAAGCACCACCGGGAGAGTAAATGATCCTGAACAGAGTCTAGAGTTGATCCCATGACAATATACTTCAAGGACGGAGAAACCCCATTTTTCTTAGGCCAAGTGAATTCCTTTTCGAATAACCCCAATATATACTGTGCCAGGGCAGGAGGGAAAAAACAAAAATCCAAAAAGCACAAAACCTCGGTTATTTTTTTATATATTGTTTTTCATCTTCATTTATTATTATTTTTTTATTTACCTATATATTTTTGTCGATTTCTCTGTTTGGGTGTGATTATTAAAGTTATACTTATTTTTTCTCTTCCTTTCTTTTCTTTCGTTATGTGCTATGCCATGTTTCTTATTTCAAGACCATGGCGTGTTTTTTTCTTTGTTTTTTTTTTTTTTTTTTTTTTTTGGTGCTTATCAATATAGCTGGAGTCCTCACTGGATATTTGACACTTCTTTTGGTACTGGTGGAGTGTTTCACCTTCTTTTTCTCCTTCATCTCTCAAATCGATGATGAGAGCCTCTAGAAGGATTCTGCCCATTTTCGGTGTATTAGACTCTTACCCCAGTTTATTACTTTTCTCTTTTTCAAACAAAATCACGCAACTTGAACTAGCTAGTCCTGCCTCCAGTTAGAGGGGGAAATAAGGGAGGCATCAAGACCAAACAGGTGCAAGACTACTATGTAGTAGGTTAGATACAGAGGGGACCACATATTCTAGCCGCCCTGGGGATGAGGGAAGAGGAAATGGGAGGTAGGACAAAAACGGAGGTGTAGGGAGGACAATTTGGTGATGGGAATCCCCCCTAATTTTATGTAAATATTTACCTAAAATATTATTGTCAACAATATGTAAGCCACTATGATAAAAATAAAAATTATATTTAAAAAAATTCTACAAGAACTAAAATATTACATTTAGATTTATGATTACCAATGATGTGTGTGATCTAAAGGTTTTATATGACAAGATAAAAATGATGCAAGATGGGGCCAATAGATGGTACAGGAGGTAAGGTAAGACTTTTCTTGCACTGGTTCAATTCTAAGCACCACACATGGTCCTTCAAGCACCACTATGAGAGGTCCCTGATCACAGAGCTAGAACTAACTTCTGATAACTTCCACATGTGACCCAAGACTCTCAAAAGTAATGTTGCAAAATGATGTGAAAATGTATGCCATTGGTATTTTAAAAGTCAGAGAAGACTGTGGTGATATTAATAATTTCTATTATAGGGTCAAAGTGATAGTACAGATGGTAGAACACTTGCCTTGCACACAGCTGACCTAGGTTCGATCCCAAGAATCTCATATAGTCTTCTGAACCTACCAGGAGTGATTTCTGAGCTCAGAGCCAGAAGCAACTTCTAAACACTGCTGGTGTGAGCCAAAAAAACCAAAATAATAATAATAATAATAATAATAATAATAATAATAATAATAATAATAATAATAATTGCTGTGTTGTTAGCTTCTTCATTACCCTGAGAGGTAGAGGAGGCCAAAAATAAAATCTGAGGTGTTGTTAAGTCATTCCTTAAAGCCCCAGGTTCTTTAGCCAGGTACTTTCTTGTATTTTCTAGTCTTCTTATTTTTATGTTACAGATAAAATCCAGAGTATGGCTTTAAATTATGGGAAAGATAAGAAGAGAACTTCTATACTTACTCAGAAATTGAAGTCAAAATTGTTGATAAATTCTCTTTTCTTTCCTAGATTATGAGTTCACATTGACTGGAAATGCTATGTTTTCCTCACTAAAAGCCCCATGTTCTTCACCAACACTCTGAATTCCATTTAGCACAGGCCCCAGAGGCTTTCCTAAATCCTATTACCTGAGATAGCAGTCTAGTGTAAGAACTCACACCTCGTTCCTGGCAAGAAAATACAACCAACACCCCGACTGACTCATGCAGTGTGGCCCTTCTAATCACCTCTCCCTATTGTGGACTGTGGCTTGATACTGCATTAGCTCCAAAAGGACTCCCATTGCAAGAATTCTACCCAAGACCTCCCTGCCTGGAGCCCACATCTGACAAGGAAATCTCAAAAGACAACGGGGAAGCCTATACTATCATCACAAGTGTAGACCTATATAACACTACCTCTTATACTGTTTCTCCCCAAATGTAAAGTAATCTCCTGTATCACTTTCTCCCTTTTTCTTTGTTTTTTTTTTTTCTCTTATCCCCCCCTTCATTCGTTTTTCTTTGTTTTGTTCTAGTTTTTGTTTTTTGATTTGATTTGTTTTTTGTTTCTTTTGGGTCACAGCTGGTGGCGCTCACAGGGTGCTCCTGGCTCTGTGCTCGGAGGTTGCCCCTGGTGGGCATGGGGGACCATATGAGACACCATCCTTCTGCAGAAAGGACAGATGCCTTGCCACCATGCTATCCCTCCCGGCCCCACTTTATTCCTTTAATTATGTCTTTTATTTAATCTTTTGTTTTCTTTTAAGAAACTTTTTTCTTTAGATATGTCTGAGCATATATATTTTTAGTTTTTGTCATGGGTCTATTTTCTTCTCTCTCCACCCACAAATCCACCAGCAATATAATGTAGCACCACTTCTTCCTGCAAAGGCATATTAAAAATAGAAGAAATTTTACGTGTAAAAGCAAGCTCTTATCTACTAGGGATAAGAACTTATACTTTTTTTTTTACAACACAGGGACATTTCCCACCCTGAATGTATGTCATGTGGAACCAACCTAGACTCCAGGGAAATAGGCACCGACCATCCAGCCTTGACTCCTGGATCCCAGACATAGAAATGACAGAGTTCTCCACAATAGCTCCAGGAACAAAATCCCCTCCAGGACATTCATAATGCTGCTCTGACGCCAACATATGCCAGTTCTAAATTGATAACCTGACAATGAGGAAATGGGAACAACTAGATCTAAGAGCAAGTTATCCTTCTTCACCAGCCAATGATAAGACAAAATCAGAAGACATGCCATCCTTTGATCTGTGCAAAAACCAAGATTGCTATATACAGATGACTGGGTGTTACAACCATGACTAGACAATACGCATCCCAGGACCAACAACAACAACAACAACAACAACAAAAGCTCTAGCCTAGCTTTTGGTCTACAATCTGTTCAACAAACAAGATCTCCAATTCCAGAGGTCTGACTGAGACAATCACAAGTGAACAGGTCTTTCAGAAACATAACAAAAGACTCTATCCCAGGCTCCATCCTAGGAACAACATAATACCAAGAACACCAACTACAGAAGATAAATTAAAACAACACTGAAGAAGCAGAACTGCTAGAACCACAAAGAAAGCCTTCATCATAAGCTCCATTCCTTGAGCTGCACAGTCGCCAAGATCTCTAGATTCAGAGGACTGATTTTACCATCTATGACGAAGCAGAAGTCTTCCATACACCACAAAAGCACCGAGGGGAGAGTAAATGATCATGCAAGAAGTCTATAGTTAATCCCATGACAATATACTTCAGGGGTGGAGAAACCATGTATCTCCTAGGCCAAGGGAATTCCCTCTATAATATCCCCAATAGTTACTGTGCCTATGCAGGGCGGGGGAAGGAAAAAAAAGAGCACAAAATAATCATTTTTCCACATATATATTTATTGATTGATTGATTTTTTTGACATTCTTATTTTGGGGGTAGATATTGAAGTTGATGTCTCCTTTTTATTTTATTTTATTTTATTTTATCTTATCTTTCTCTTTCTTTTTGCACTCCTGCATGATTTGATTTCAGAACCGAGACTATTGTGTGGTGCTTGTCTTTATTGCTGTAGTGCTCACTGGATATTTAATTTGACATTTATTTTTGTATTGTTATGGTGTTTCAATTACCTTTTTCATGTCCTCTCTCAAACTGAGGTTGATAGCCACTAGAAGGACTCCGCCTATTTTCAGCATATTTTAATTTTTAAAATTTTTTTATTCTTTACCCCATTCTATTGCTTTTCTTTCCATCAAACAAAACCACCTAACTTGATTTATCTAGCTTAGCCTCTCAAATACAGGGAGAAACAAGGGAGGGCATCAGGACAAAACAGAGATATGATCACTGATAGTAAGCTAGACAAAGAGGGGACCACCTACTCTAGCAGCCCGGGGAGTGATGTTGGGGGATATGGGTTGCAGAAAGGGAACGGGGAAGGGGGAGGACAAATTTGGTGGTGGGAATTCCCCTGATTCAATGTTAATATGTACCTAAAATACTAATGTGAAAGATATGTAAGTCACTATGATCAAAATAAAAAATTAAAAAAAAGTGCAGAAGCTTCTCAGCTCAATGTAAAAAAAAAAGAAGTTAATAGGGCTTCTTGAGGCAAAGGGAGTGTAAGATCTGGTGAATTGGGTCGCCTGTCGTGGCATTTCTGAAAATGTGCTAGGCCCCTTCATCTTCGGAGGACTGAAGGAAGAAAATGGCTTCATTTTGTTGAACTTCAGCATATGTGACCCCGAAATCTCTGAACTCTCATTAGCTTCTTCAAGGCCAGAATTCACATGAGAAGGTAGAAAGCTCTGTTCCAGGAAGGGACTTTGGTTGTTTTTCTCACCTAATATGCTCTGGAAAGTACATTCATAGGCTAGTGAGACCTTTTGTTTTGTTTGGATTGCCCCAGAAACAGAGTCCAGGAGAAGGAGTTAAGAACTTTGTGGGGAGGAAGGAGGGAGAAAGTGAAACAAGGAAAAGGCAGTATTGAGTTCTGGAGTAGGTTCCGGTTTAGGGCCACTGGGGAACTGTGGCTGACTGTGCCTGTGCTCCGCCCCCTTGAAGAAAGGAAGTGAGAGTATTTATCCTAAACCCCCACTCTATCTTTGGCTCAGGCCGCTCCCAGGCTTGTTAACTCTGGCATTTCCTGTCTGCCCTGCCCACAGTTGAGAGACAGCACACAGGCTGAGTCACAGGTGCTTGAAGTCTCTGTGCCGCTTTCTGAGACATCTCTGAATTCTAAAACTGTTTTTCCTCATCTCCTCTTAGCTCAAGTGTAGAGAAATACCCAACCCCCTTTGTAATATATAACATGACCCTTCATTCTTGACACTCTTCTTTTCCTTGGTTATTGTTACTATTGCTGCAATGACAAGGGGTTACCACATTCAGTGGTGAATCCAGGGATCCCAATAGCAATACCACAGGAATTTAACTGGATTTCAGGGACAGAGCCCTGTATTGAACTTCAGATTCTGTAAAAAATAATTCAGAGGCTAATGGAAAAAAAGTTTCTATCTTTATCAATATACATTTAGTTTGTGCTTTTTTGTTTTTGGGGGGGGGGTTTGGGCCACACCCAGTGACACTCAGGGGTTACTCCTGGCTATGCACTCAGAAATCGCTCCTGGCTTGGGGGACCATATGAAACACTGAGGGGTCAAAACACAGTTCGTCCTAGGTCAGCCATGTACAAGGCAAATGCCCTACCGCTGCAGCACCGCTCTGCCCCCCATTTAATTTTCTTGTGGGGGCACACATAGTGGTGCTCTGGTCATAGTCCTGGCTTTGTACTCAGGGATCACTCCTGGTGAGGCTCAGGGAAGCATATGAGGGATCAAACCTAAGTCGGGCATGTGCAAATGCCTTACTTGCATTACTCTCTCCAGTCACATTTTTTGTTAAGTCCAAGCAACTGCATTAAGTTGGGACAAGCTGGAAAGGATTGACACCTTAGACTGGGAAAGGTTGACAATCCCTAGAATGGCACAGATGCTAGAGGGAATGACTCAGCCTGCAGGAACCAGAAGCCCAGCTTCCAGGCTGAGAAGTTAATAGACAACAAGTGGCAGGTGATAGCTATTGCCAAGTAAAGCTGACCGAATGATTTAGGAATTAGGAGAATCAAATATGTATATATTGGGGGTTTGCTGGGGTAGGTGTGATGTTCCTAAAGGTGCTCAGAGTATGTAATGGGAACCAAGGTCTTCCTGAGGCCTAGAAGGGCAAAAAGAAAGGGTTTCAATGGGCCAGAGTGATAGTACAACAGTGAAAGTATACTTGTCTTGCATGTGTACAACCCAGGTTCAATCCCTGGACTCCCATGTGGTCCCCCAAGCACCATCAGAAATAATTCCTGACTGCAGAGTCAGGAGTAACCCTGAGTATTGTCTTGTGTGCCCAAAGACAAAGACAAAAGCAAAAAAGGAAAGGGCTTCAAGTATTAGTACCAATGGCTCAAAGAGTGATTGGGCAGATCTCTGAATTCTGTAAAGGAGTCAACCAAAATCAGGAGATAGCTGAAAGTCAAACTGTAGCCAAGAATACATAGATCTGTGAGTTCTAGCTGGGGAAATTTTTTTATGTTCTATGTCAATTTGACATGAATACTAAGAGTGCTGCCTGTTTCTGAGTCCTAATATATGGAGCTTCTGTGATAGTCTGTTCTAAGATCAGAATTTATCCTTCAACTTAAAGAAGGTCAGACTAACAGTAGCAATTCTAGCTGTAGGAGACAAACTTCTGAGACCAGGAGTGAGCACAGGCTTGCCCCTCTATTCTAGTTTGTAGCAAGATGATCAGGGATTCTTGCTAATCGACCCACCATTCCGTCCCCTGTCTTCTTTATGACCTCGAACATCCATTCTGCTAATTAAAGCACTTGCCCAGCAAAACCACTCTTACTGCCAAGGTGGATTTATTCCTGAACTGTGGAATATTGAGAATTGTTTAAAATAGTTGCATACAACATTCAGATGCTAATGAAGTTACAGCTGATTGTATAGTTTAATTAAATGAGTCTGGGTCCATCTTCAATTTCTAAGCATCTCCTTTTACCAATGAATGATGTCATTAAGCGTATCCCTCAATGCCCAGTTCAGCTGACAACATCCTGGTCCCATTCCTGTGCTGTCTGCCTTCCTTCAGTGGAGGATGTCCTGGTTTTGTCTCTCCATCATTCTCTCCAGTAACCTCATTCCTGGTCTGGAGTCTGCAGCTGAAACCTATGTCCTCTTGCTGGGTCTAACTGCTTTGTAATTTTCACTGGGTATTCCTATAGCTATACCCCAGGTGGTCTCTATCTCCTTGGCTTTCCTTGATTCCTAGTCATAGCTACAATACATGTGGGTGAGAACCTCTGCTATCCTGTCATCTTTCTGGGCATAAATGAGAGAGCAAAGACAGTGTTGCCAGGCTGGGGGCATTCATTTATCTCCTATTATCCTTCCCCTGTCATCTCTTTCTCTTTTTTATTTTTTATTTTTGCACACCTAGTGCTGCTCAAGACTTACTCTTAGCTCTGCACTCATGGTTCACTCTGGTGATGCTTGGGGTTACCAAATAGGGTGCTGGGAATCAAACCCAGGTTGGTCATGTACAAGGCCAACTGTACTAACTCTAAGCACCCCACTCACCCCACACCTTTTTTGACTAGAAACCTTTTCAGGGAATAAAAAAGAAACTTTTTTGGCAAGCATAGTTTAAAATAACTAATTCAGGATCCAGAGCGATGGCACAGTGGTAGGGCACTTGCCTTGCATGCAGCTGACCCAGAATAGACCACAGTTTGATCCCTTGGCACCCTATATGGTCCCCCAAACCAGGAGCGATTTCTGAGTGCCATAGCCAGGAATAACCCCTGAGCATCACTGGGTGTGGCCAAAATTTTTTAAAAAAATAAAAATAAAAATAAAAATAAAAGTGAATTACTTTACCTATTGTTTCTCCTTTCCACTCCCACTGTAACATCACCATTCTAGGTCTTTGGAACAAGCACTCAAAATATGACAGTCCTCACTATGAAGATAACTGCCAAATAATCCAGCTATTCCACCTCTGAGGGTTTATGTGAAGAAAGCAAATAGCACAAACTCAAAAAGATATGAGTTTTCATGTGTTCACAGGAGTGTTATTTATCATAGCTCAGATATGGAAATAATTTGCATGCATCTGTGGATAAGTGGACATAAATACACAATATTCAGCCATTTTCCACAACATGGATACATTGAGGGCATTATGCTAAGTGAACTAAGTCAGAATAAGACATACCACATATCAAATTTATTTATATATGAGATCTAAAAAAAAGACCAAGATCATACATACAGAGAATTGATTAATGGTTGCCAGAGGTAAGATGGGAGAGAGAGGAGATAAAATGGGTGAAGGGTGTCAAAAGGTACAAACTTTCAGTTATATAATAAGCAATTCATTGGATGCCAGTGAGTTTACAGTTAACTGCCTACATATTTAAAACTTGCTAAGAAAGTAAATCATAAAAGTTCTCATCACGAGAAAAAATTTTAAGTAGAAATGATGGCAAAAGTTAAGTAGAATTATTTTTACAATTCAAATATCAACTCATTATGTTGTATGCCTGAGACTCAAATGTTACATGTCAATTATACTTCAAAAAGGTAGGTGCAAGTTTTGCGTGCAGGAGACCTGCTTAGGTTTGATCTCCCGAGAGCCCCTGGGTGTGGACCCAAACCAAACAGTCAGTAAGGGAATTAGGGAACCTGCCTGCTGGCCTTGAAAGCATCTGACTTCTGGAATGGAAAATGATTTGAGCCAGTCATTCCTATAACCATATTCAGAGCCTCTGAAATTCACAGAGCTCGAATTTGCTGGCGATTTGAAAGGCAGCTCTGTTTTAATACTTAGCATCAGGGCTCCTCAAATTCCTCTACTTACAGAGCAGTATGGACTCCCTCTTCCTCTCCCTTTTCTCTCCCTTTCCCCTTCACATGGCAGCCACTGTGCTCCACTATTTTGGGTGGTTTCTTATTCACTGTGCTTCCTTCCCTCTTTTTAAGCTTTCACCCTATATATCTTCCTCATCCCTCCTATGTATTATATCAGTTAACCCTGAGTTTGATCAAGACTTGCTGCTGCAGGCTCCCACTATGCCCTACAATTTTATGATCTCTTCATTTGTATCAAGAACCAGCTTACAAAGCCAGTTTGTCCTTGCAGCTCTTTTTTTAACCCTTTTCCTTCTTGTTTTGTTTAATTCTGTTTTGAGCCCTCTCTTACCCAGCTTTTTCCCCTGGCAAAGGCTCAAGATCAAACTGCATGGTTTTCAAAGCTTTTTTCTATGGCTGCTTCTTTTTTGTATCTTTTACAGTTACTACCAACAATGATACCAAGCTACTATTTTGTCTATAGTCATGAATTAGATAATAATCTCTGTTCACAAGAAACAGTCATGAATTAGATAACTTCTGTTCACAAGGAACAAATATTCTAAAAAATATTGATCACCAGTTCTTATTAAAATAAGAAATACTTCTTTTCTATTTTACAATTGCTTTATTATATGTGAGCATACATAAGTATATCATATTTTATACATACATACATGAATTTATACAAGATGTGAGAATACTAGAGCATGAACACAAGATCATCTTTGATCAAATCTAGACATTGACACTTAGAAGTCATCTGCTCTACAAATTGAACCACATCCCTAGTCTCCTCCTCTTTCTTTTCTCATCTTCTTCTTTTACTTCTCTTCTTTTTCCGCTTTCTCCTCTTCTTTATCTTCTTCCTCTTCCTCCTCTTCTTCCCCTTTTTTCTTCCACTTCTTCCCCCTCTTCTTCCTCCTCTTCCTCTTCAAACTCTTCCTCCAACTCCCCTTATTATTATTCTCTTTCTGTGTCTCTGGTACTCCAATGGTTCCTATGTTGTTTCTGTTGCGTTTATCAAAGACTTCTATTTTCATCTGTTCACATTTTTTGAGTAGTTTATTCATTGTCTGATCATTTGCTTTAAGGTTCTTTTCCAATTTCTTCTGCTGTAAGGAATTGTTCCGCATCTCATCCTCTGTCTCAATGACCTCGTCCTGAGCTGCTGTTACTCTGTTGGAGAGGCTTTCCGTTGAGATTTTCATTTCTTCTACTGAGTTTTTCAGTCCTCTTATTTTAGTTTGGAGTTTTATGAGTTCTATCTTTGTGGTCTGTTTAGCTCAATCTATGCTTTGAGTTCTCTGAGCATCCTCCATATTTCTACTCTAAACATCTTATCTGAGAAGATACCTAGCTGGTTGGTACATTTTGGTCATCAACACTGCTATCTTCATTCTCTATATGTGAGGTTATTCTGCATTGTTTTCCCATTGCCACAATTGTTGTGTGCTTTTTACTATGTGCTGTGGTGCAGTTCATGGGTTAGAAGATGCATGTGGTTGTGGAGTGAAGTGGAAGGCTGAGCTCCTCTGACTCCACCTTATTGGGTGGGGACAGCTTACCAGGTTTGGGCCCTGGAGAGATTATGTTTGATGGCATCTTCTTGGCTGCCTCATTCAGAAAAGCAGACAGGGAGCAAGGCAGCAGTCCTTTACAATGGCTCTCTTGTGCCCAAACATATTGCAGGAATCAGCCCCATGTTTATTGTGTGGGGACAGCTTACCAGGTTTGGGCCCTGGAGAGATTATGTTTGATGGCATCTTCTTGGCTGCCACAGGCAAAAAAGCTTCTTTGGCTGCTTCTTCTCTCCTTTTTCTCCCTTTGCCCCTGGCTTCCTGAAAGTCTTCTTCAGGGGTCTGTTCTTACATTGTTGTTTAGGCTAACAAACAACAATTGATTCTCTGGCAGTTTTGAATCAATCATGTTTTCTCAGGAATGGAGAACTTGTTCTCCTTGAAAACACTTGTTTCTTCTTTGAAAACATTGTTTTAGAAACATCGGAAAGAAACCCTCATGGGTACTTGGAATGAAAGGTACTTGGATTCTGCAGTCTCATCACAGAATTCCAAGCAGGCTGGTGGCATCACATGTCTTTAGGGCCTGGCTTCTGCCTATATGCCCTCCATCACCCATAGCTTTCTGAGTTTTTCCATCAGTGGTAAATCCAGTTATTAAGATGACCCAGGTTATTAAACTTGCCCCTAGCCTTCTAAATTCTCAATGGAGGAAACCTGATATTGTTAGAAGAGGCTGTTGGTGGGAAATTGCTTTGCATTGGGGGAAAGTCAGAGAGGCCTGCTGGCTGCTGACCTATGTTTACTTCTCAGAAGTGCTCTGTGCGATAATCATTCTGTCCTCCTTCCACTGTTATACCCAAGCTAAAGGAGATAGATAGCCAGTTCTCTGGTAGGCGTTTTCTAAGGGGAAAAAAGATGACAAAATATTAACAAATGTCTTTGAACTTCTGTTAGTAGAGGCTACACCTGGCCTGCTGCAGGGATAAAGGCATTACTGTGGTGCTGAGGGACCATGTGGTGTCAAGGGTAAATTTCAGGCCTCTTGCACATAAAACATGCAGTCAGTCCATTGCACTATTTCTGGACCAGAATTACGTTTTTTCAGAGGCTATATCACAATACACACAGACACCTCATTATTTAAATTAATAAGAGGTCTATGGAGGAAAACAATAATAAAGCAATGTGGCATTTAAGAATTTAAATTTGCTGTGGCATTTAAGAATTTAAATTTGCGGGGGCCGGAGAGATAGTACAAGGGGTTAAGGCATTTGCCTTGTACATGGAGTTAAAGTGAACATTTGCTCTGGTTCAATCCTCAGAACAGCATATGGTTCTTGAGTACTGCCAGGAGGGATCCTGAGACAGGATTAAGCCCTGAGTACAGCTAGGTGTGGCCCCAAAACAAAAACAAACGGGTTTTAAACTCTTTTTAATTAAATTGTTTATTTTTAAAAAATAGAGATCTAAGGGCCAGAAATGTAGTTCAGTTATAGAACACTTATTTGCTGGTGTGAGGCCCTTGGTTTTATCTCTGGCACTGCCAAAATTATACATATTTATTATTTATATTTATATATTTTAGCTAAGAAGTTGCTATAGAAATTGGAGGCATGTGACAAATTCTGTTTCCCTGACAGGGCTACATTAATAATGTATCCCATTCCACACTCCACTCTTTCTACCCACACTGACATCCCTCCCCAAAAAGAGGCAGCTTCCTCTCCAACACCTGGGGAGAGACTCCCCACTTTTCAAGCCCACAGCATGTGATAGAAGTGATGTTAATGTGATCTCCAAGGCTACAATGTCCTGAAAATGTTCCAACTTGGCTTGCTCTCTCAGGATGCTGGTGCTGGGAATCCAGGCACTATGCTATCTGCTTCAGTTCAAGAGGTCACGCTGTGTAGGTGTTTTGGCTGACAGCCAGAATCAGCCACTTGATAGCGCCTATGTGAGAGGGCATCTCATTGCTTCTGTTTCCCACTCATTGATTCTGCCCAGCTGCGGCCTGGACACGACAAAGCAGAGGCAAACTGTGTCCATGGTCTCCATTTGCATTCCTTGTTCACAGAAGCCACAGCGATCAGATATGCTGGTGACTTTAAAGCAAATAGTCTGTGAGCAGTAATAGCTGCGCTAAGATAGGCAGGCTCAAAGAAGGTAAACGTGAGGGTTTCTAAAAGGATACGCGCATTTTTCCCATGGGAAGTTCTGTTGGAGCCGTGGGCAGCTCTACCACCTCAGATTTAAATCCTCAGGCAAGAGCAATTAAATAGTTCAGTATTTAGTGCACTTTGCCTTGCACATGGCCAACCTGGGTGTGATTCCCCTGAGCCATATAGGATCCCCGGAGCCTTCCAGGAGTGATACCTGAGTGCAGAGCCAGAAGTAACCCCTGAACATTGTGGGCTGTGCCCCAAACACCAAAATATAAAACAAATTTAAATTACCTCCCCCTTTACCAAGCAAAGTTATTATTCGAAAACTTTGACAAATCCTCTGCTTTCTAAGTGTCCAATTGAGGTTCTCTAGGCAAGTGGCACATGTGGGAGTCTTGAAAACCTAATGCAGTCATTTGAGGCTCTCCAGCCTAGACTAATTATGGGGGGTGGAAAGGATTTGAGTAGGGACTGAACCGCACAACCTATAACATTCTGGACTTACTTTCTGTCAACTTGGCTACAGGACAAGAAATAGAGAGGCTGAAGGAAAATACAGTGGCTAGGGTGCTTGCTTGCTTTTTATGCAGCTAACCCAGATTAATTTCCCAGCTTTTCATACAGTTCTCTGAGTACCTCCATGAGTGGGTTCTGAGAGAATAGTCAGGACTAAGCCTTGAGCATTGTTGGGTGTGGCTCAAAACAAAACAAAAAAGAATATGTACATAAAATGTAATAAAAATAACCAAAAGAAAATCCCAACCAATCCTCTTCATGCCCCTAATTAAATAAATAAGTAATTTGCATTCTGATAAAACAGTAAAAAGTAAAAATTAAGAATAAAAGAAAGCATGAACATTATTCCATTACAAAAAGATGACCGACCATTTATAACATTACTTATTATCTTTGAAGAAATTGATATATGGATAGATAGGTGTGGGGGAGACTATCTGAAGCATACTGTTCTGGTGGGGTACATGGCTCAGGAGTGCGCAGGAGCACTTGCCTTGATTGCATCCAACCTAAATTGGATCTCTGACACTATTTTAAAAAGTGCCTTAACATTCATCTCTGTATTTCTTTTTTTGGTGTTTATTTGTTTTATTTGGGGGGTCACACCCGGCAGCACTCTGGATTATTCCTGGCTCTGTGTTCAGAAATCGCCCCTGGCAAGCTTGGGGGACCATATGGGATGCCGGGAATCGAACTACTGTTGTCCTGGGTTGGTTACATGCAAGGCAAATTCCCTACTGCTCTGCTATCTCTCCGGCACTCATTTCTGTATTTTACTTCTTTTTTGCTGTAGAGGCTGAAATGTGTTGAACCACACCCAGCTGTTCCAGGGCTTACTCCTGGCTCTGTGCTCAGAGATCACTCTTGGCAAGGCTGAGGGACCATATGTGGTGCAGGAAACTGAACCCAATTCAGTGGAATACAAGACAAGCATCTTACAATTTATCTGTCCACATTTGCATGTTCCAAAATATAGCTCTGACTTAATATTTTATGGTCATGTAGTAACTCATTGATTAAATATACTTTATTAATAAGGTCAATTTCTTATTACTAGGAATTTGATCATTTTACTTGATTTATATTTTAATAAAAATTGTATAGATCAAACATGTACAACATATTGCTCTGATATGTACATTTGTTGTGTAATGTTTACTATGGTCATGTTCATTAGCATATCCATCTCCTCCGCATAATAGCTCTATAACATAATTTTCATTTGTGTGTGTTGTGAGATCACCTGAAATCTACTCTGTAAAATTCTAGCATACAATAGTTTTCGTGCTTATTCATTCTGCATACTTTTGTACTCTGTGACCAGCATCTATTTATTTCCACCTCCTGAGCCTTGGTAATCACACTTTAACTTCTTGTTTCTATGAATTCAACCTTTTCATATTCCAGAGGAAAAAATAAAAAGCAGTAGTTTAGTTTTTTTGTTTGTTTGTTTGGGATTTTTTTTTGGCCCACTTCCACCAGCACTCAGGGGCCACATCTGGTGGTACTACGGGGAACAGGTGTACCAGGATTTGAACCCAGATAGCAGCCATAACAACTTGCTAGATAAATGCCTTAACTTTTCTACTATATCTCCTCAGTATTTTTATTCATCTTTCACATACTTACTTCACTGTTATTTCTCTTAGTTTAATATCATCCAGGTTTATCCTTGTTTCTCCAAAGAACACGATGTCTCCCCTTTTAGTCTAAATGGTGTTTTTTCTCATGTATGCCAGATCTTATCCATTCATCGCTTAATGGACACCTATATTGTTACCATAAGTTTCCATAAATTGACTATTGCAAATAGTGCTGCTTTGAATATAAGATAAATAAATCTTATAATTGTATAAATTTATAATATAAATAAATAAAACTGAGATTTTGATTTTTTCTTTCCTTTTTTCTTATTTTTGTTTCTGGCAGTCCTAAAGAAACCAAATGAATTGAATGAGGATCCAGAGATTGAATGAGGATCAGCAGAATGCGAGACAAGCCCTGTACTATCTCTCTATCCCAGATTGCATTTTTATCCCCAGTAGCAGAATTTCTAGATCATATGGTAATTCTCTTTTTTAAATTTTCCATAGTGGCTCCACCAAGTTACATTTTCACCAACCATATATAAGGCTTTCTTTTTCTCCACATCCTTGTAAATACTTGTTCCTTTTTGTCTTTCTGATAAATCATCCTAAAAACTGGAGATGGTGCTTCATTGTCGTTTTGATTGGCTTTTTTTCTTTGATGACTTGTGATACTGAAACTCTACATGTACATGTTGGCCATCTGTGTGTCTGGAAAAAATGCCTCTTCAAGTATTTGCCTCTCTTTTTATTTTCCTAAATTTTATTTTACTGAAATAATTGTTATCTAAAAAGTCCTTCATATTTAAATTTCAGATATACAATGAGTCAGGGTGCTTCCCACCACCAGAATCAACCTCCCTCCACCAAAGGACGGAGAGTGCATCCTATCCCACCACTATTTGCCCCCCTGGCCTGACAGTGTAACAGGCCCCTTTGAATTTAGATTATTAATGATTAGGTCACTTGATTTTATTATTGTTGACTTTGGCTTGTACATTTAGTTCTGTCTTTATTTATTTACCCACCAATGCACTGAGACCACTTGACCTCTGGCCCCCAGGTTTTCATTATTCCTTCCATTTTAGTTTTATAGAAAAATAAGGGAATATGTGGTAAGAGTCCATGTCTCAAGGTTCTATGAAAAAGGCAGGAGCCCCAATTTAAGAGATAAGAGATAAAATACAATAAATAATAAAAGTTGTGTGCATGGCAGATTTTTTGTTTTGTGTTTGTTTTGTTTTGTTTTTGCTTTTTTGCCATAGGCACAGCAAACTATGGAGAAAATAGAAAGGACAAACCTTTGACCTAAAAACAGGGAGCCCGGACCCATGAAACATCCTAGCATAAGAACAACTACAGGCTTTGGGCATGCTAAGTTGTCTAATCCCAAAGTCTTTCTCTTCACAATCATGGTGGTTACAATCAGGTTTCTGTAATTAAAGATCCCTGGTTTTTGTACAGATCCTATGTCAAAGTCAGGGTGACATGGAGCGTCTTCTGGTTTCATCTCACCATTAAGTGGCAATGCAGAGAACCTTGCCCTGAAAACAGGTTGTTGCTGGTACCAAGTCATTAGGGTGTCATGTGAACCCACTCTGGAGCAAGTCAATGCCAGGGCAGCATTAGGGCATTCCTTGGTAGAAGTCCAATTCCTGGTGCTCATGTAAAAAACCATGATGTTTCCATAGATGGGATCCAAGGTTCAGGGTTGAATGGTGAATGTCCGATCTTCTGAAGCCTAAGCTAAGTCACTATGACAAATGTTCAGGGCGTAAGTCCCCACTACAACATAAAATTTATGTGTTCCTATCTCTATTAGATAATAACTTGTTTGCAGATATAAGATTTTCCCCCATTTTAATGTGCCCATGCAAAAAGGAACAATGCCCCATGGTACTACTGGTGCATATGGGTAAAAATAACAAGCCAAGCAATCCTGATAACCTGGTTCTAACATGAACTCAGAACACTAGAGAAACTTACCTACTCGAATTCCCTACTAAATAGTTTTTTTAATGGGGGAACTTAGCACTACATAAGAATATAGACAATAAAAGTCAAGCCTATTAAGGAAATATATCTAAAGAAATATTCTAAGAAGATACACATGTCCACTTTATGTCTTTGAAATAGTCTTGGGAGGGGGCTAAAATGTGGAGCATAGTTTCAGCCTGTTATCTGGTCTTGAGTCTTAAAAATGGCTCCCCCTAGTCACATATCATGAAATGTCCTCGAGCTGGGGGCTTCTCTGAAACCGAATCTGATAGCAAGCAACAGTCCACAGTGAAGAGAGGTGAAGGAAAGGGGGCCGCCAAGAGCAAATCAGCAGCAACAGCAGCGGTGGCAGCTTCTTCTCGGGCTGAGGCAAGGTGGGCTGGGAATCTACTTTTTCAATTTGGGAGCTGGTTGGCAGCTGCCTGGATGAGGGGGATATTCCACTTCCTGAGGGGTTAAGAACTGAGGGTAAAACGTGAGGGAAAGTGGGGGATAACAGATCAGGCTGAGAGAGTGAAGAGCTAGAAAAGAATTTGTAAGGTGGTAAGTGAAGGGTGAGAAGGAGTGGTTATATATAGCAGGAGGAAGGGCAATATACAACATAGATGGACATTATGTATATTACAGACGGACATTAGACAGACATTGAGGTAGCCAACATATACATTCATGCACACACATAGACGGACATTGGGGATCGATCCATGGGTTACAGTTGAAAAGCTGACCCAGGTGAAATACGACAGAACACTTAAAAATATAAAGCCAACAAGTCAGATGTAAAGGTTTTCTATTCTCTAGACTATCATGATTGTTTAGGGTAAACTTTACTGAAGAAAGGCATTGTGGGTTATATTGTGTAAGAGCTTTCTTAAAAACAATCATAATTTTAAGTATAGAAAACTAAGGATATGATAATGAGCACTGTAAGAGAAGTCTACACAATGACTAGATGGTATTGAGATTCCAGGTTCTGTTCCTAAAAGCAAACTAAAATCATGAGATTTATTGTATAATGGAAAACTACATGAAATTGAAAACAAATTACAATAACATACTCAATGAACGAGCTCTGTAGCGAATTTTTTGGCATGCAGTTACATATTTCATTATTATCGGTGGACATAATAATTAGATTATCTTGGCAGACATAATCAAGTATAAAATGAATAGATTAGAGTTGTTAAGACATTATCTCAATGAGCACTGTCTTCTGAATTTAAAATAGGATAGCATTGTAATATGGGAACCAGGGCAACCAACCTATATCTCCATGTATCACTGTGGAACAAAAATGAAGAAATTATTAGAGACATAGTATAATTAAGACATTAAAACTTCTTATAGTGAGCACTGTAGTGGGAGTCCATGGCTTCCAAACACAATCTTTACCCACTTCTGTGGATAAAAGTATTGGAATATTATTATAGACATCTATAAAGAGCAGTTGATTGGACACCTGCTCAGTCTACTCAGCTGTATTTGTTGCTGAAGGTCTCTTTGAGAAGAATGGAAATTTTTGTGTTTCTATTCTTCAATTCAGTATCTTCTCTTCTCCTCGCTAGTGGTGTTCAGAACACTACCAGTTAGACCATTGTGTTGCTTCCTGCAGTTATTCTAAATATAACATATAAGTGACGTCATTTTCTACTTATGCTTCTTTTTCTGGCTTGCGTCACTTAGCATATCTTCAAATTCCATCCACGTTGCTGCAAAATGCATGATGACATCATTCCTTACACCTATGTAATATTCCATTGTATATATGTATCACATCTTCATGATCCACTCATCTGTTTTGGGGCATATAGGTTGACTTTAAGTCTTAGATACTGTACTGAGTGCTGCTATAAATAGCTGTGTGTATACATGCTTTTGGATGAATATTTTTTGTCCTGGAGATAGAAACTCGTTGCTTCTCTTTTAATTGGATTATCTGTTTTGCTTTTGAGTTGTGTCTTTATTATATTATGGATATAAACCCATTATTAATTTTGTGGCTTACAGAAGTAGTCTCCCATTTTATAGGCTGCTTACTGTTTCTTTTGTTGTCCAGAAGCTGTTTGGTCCAATGTAATCCTATTACATGCTTAATTTTTCCCTTTTCTTGCTTGAACTTTCAGCGTCATATCCAAAAACCACTGCAACATCAGTGTCAAAGAGATTTTCCCCATTGTTTTCTTCTGGAAGTTTTGCAGTTAGAGGTTTTCTGATGATTTCTTTAACTGATTCTCCATTAATTTTTGTGATTGGTATAAGATAGGAATCCATTCTCACTCTTTCATATGTGACTATCAAATTTTCCCAGGCCGATTTATTGAACGGATGATCCTTTTTACATTGTATATTTATGCCATCCTTGTCAAAAATTAGTTCTTTCTGGGTCCCTGATTCTCTATTTTTCTTGAAAGCCTCTTCAACAGAGTAATAGCATCTGAGGATAGAACTAGTGAGATGGACCATGAGATGCATAACAACTCCATACAGCAGAAGAGATTGGGAAAGAGCCTTAAAGCAATTTATCAGACAATGGAAAAATTACTCAAAGAATGTGAACAGATAAAAATGAAAGTCTTTGATAAACTCAACAAAAACAACATAAGAATCATAGAAGTCCCATAGAACCAGGAAGAAAATACCCAGAAAGAATGAACAGTCAAGGATATAGTTGCAAAGAAACTCTCAGAGACAAAGACTGAGTAAAACCACATCCTGCATGCCTGGAGAGTTCCAGCTAAAAGACACTTGAAGAAAAGCACCCCAAGACACATCCTAGTCACAATGACAAATCCCACAGATAGGGATAGAATACTGAAAGCAGCAAGATCAAAAAGGGAAGTTACACTCAAAGGAGCATCCTTAAGATGTACAGCAGACCTGTCACAAGAAACCCTCAAAGCCAAAAGGCAGTGGTGAGATATAGTGACAAAACTCAATGAAATGAATGCTTTGCCTGGAATACGGCACCCAGCCAGACACACTCTCAGATTTGAAGAAAGTATGCATAGCTTCATGGATAAACAAGAGCTCATAAACTTTAGAGACTTAAAACCAGCTTTAAAGGAAAAATTGGAAGATCTATTTAAGGCAAGACTGACCAACAGACACAAAAACTTCTACACAAAGATGGCACTTAATCCCAAGACAATTATTTCTCTCAATGTCAAGGGGCTAAATGCACTAGTTAAGAGACAAATGGATAAATGGACCAAAAAGATGAATCCAACCTTCTGCTACATACAAAAAACATACCTGAATAGTCAGAAAAACATAGGCTTGTTTGTTATAGAACAAACATAGTCAAAATCAAAGGCTGGAGGAAAATCATCCAAGCAAACAACTCCCTTAAAAAAGCTGGAGTGTCCATATTAATATCAGATGACACAAACTTTATTTTCTGTTGGTTGTTGGGCCACAACTGGCAGTGCTCAGGGTTACTTCTGGCTCTGTGCTTGGAAATCACTTCTGGCAGGCATGGGGGACTATATGGGATGCCAGGATTCGGACCACATTGGTCCTGGGTTGGCTGCTGCAAGGCAAACACCCTACTACTGTGCTATTTCTCCCGCCCCCAACACAAACTTTAGATTCAGAAAAATTATAAGGGACAAAGATGGTCATAACATACTAATAAAAGGATATGTAGAACAAAAAGAAATAACACTACAAAACATATATGCACCCAATGAGGGACCATAGATTATTTAATACAATTGTTGACAAATCTGAAAGAAGATATCAATAGTAACACAATAATAGTGGGAGACATCAACACTGCATTGTCAACCCTTGGTAGGTCAATCAGACTGAAACCCAATAAGAATACACTATCTCTGAAAAGAAAAAAAGGAAGAAAGTGGTCTAGAATATATATATGGCACTCCATTGCCAGAAAACTGGATACACATTCTTCTCCAATGCACCTGGGTCATTCTCCAGGATAAACTACGTGCTGGCCCATAAAACAATTCTCCATAACCTCAAGACTATATAAATTTTATAGACTACATTCTCAGATCACAAGGCACTGAAATTATAAGTGAACTACAAAGGGACACAGAAGATAAACTTCAAGACCTGGAAATTTAACATCTCACTGCTGAATAACCAGTGCGTAAAGATGAAATCAAAGAGGAAATCAAAACATTTCTGGAAACACATACCGTGCTCATGGATTGGCAGGATTAACATAATCAAAATGGCAATACTCTCCAAAGCATTGTACAGATTTAATGCGATCCCTCTAAAGATACCCGTGACATTCTTCAAAGAAGTAGATCAGGCACTTTTGAAATTCACTTGGAAAAATAAACACCCTAGAATAGCTAAAGCAATCATTTGGAAAAAGGAGGAATTACTTTCCCCAACTTTAAACTGTACTACAAAGCAATAGTTATCAAAAAAGCATGGTACTGGAATAAAGACATGCCCTCAGATTTGTGGAATAGGCTTGAATACTCAGAGAATGTTCCCCAGACATACAATCACCTAATTTTTGATAAAGGAGCAAAAAACTCCTAAATGGAGCAAAGAAAGACTCTTCAACAAGTGGTGCTGGCAAAACTGTCTAGCCATTTGCAAAAAATTGAACTTAGACCCCCCAGTTAACATCATGTACGATGGTTAATCCAAATGGATGAAAGACCTAGATATCAGACCTGAAACCATAAGATATATAGAACAACACGTAGGCAAAACACTCCAGGACATTGAGACTACAGGCATCTTCAAGGAGGAAACTGCACTCTCCAAGCAAGTGAAAGCAGAGTTTAACAGATGGGAATACATTAAGCTGAGAAGCTTCTGCACTTCAAAAGAAATAGCGCCCAGGATACAAGAGCCCCCCACTGAGTAGCAGAAACTATTTACCCAATACCCATCAGATAAGGGGTTAATCTCCAAAATATACAAGGCACTGACAGAACTTTACAAGAAATAAACATCTAATCCCATCAAAAAATGGGGAGAAGAAATGAACAGACACTTTGACAAAGAAGAAATACAAATGGCCAAAAGACACATGAAAAAATGTTCCACATCACTAATTATTAGGGAGATGCAAATCAAAACAACTATGAGGTACCATCTCACACCCCAGAGATTGGCACACATCACAAAGAATGAGAACGAGCAGTGTTGGCGGGGATGTGGAGAGAAAGGAACTCTTATCCACTGCTGGTGGAATGCCATCTAGTTCAACCTTTATGGAAAGTGATATGGAGATTCCTCCAAAAACTGGAAATCGAGCTCCCATACAATCCAGCTATACCACTCCTAGGAATATACCCTAGGAACACAAAAATACAATACAAAAATCCCTTTCTTACACATATATTCATAGCAGCACTATTCACCATAGCAAGACTCTGGAAATAACCAAGATACCCTTCAACAGATGAATGGCTAAAGAAACTGTGGTACATATACACAATGGAATATTATGCAGCTGTCAGGAGAGATGAAGTCATGAAATTTTCCTATACATGAATGTACATGGAGTTTATCATGCTGTGTGAAATAAGTCAGAGGGAGAGAGAGATGCAGAATAGTCTCATTCATCTATGGGTTTTAAGAAGAATGAATACATTCTTGCAATAATAATTTTCAGACACAAAAGAGAGAAGGGCTGGAAATTACAGCTCACCTCATGAAGCTCACCACAAACAGGGATGAGTTTAGTCAGAAAAATACCTACATTTTGAGCTATCCTAATAATGAGAATGTACGAGGGAAATAGAAATCCTGTCTAGAGTACAGGAGGGGGTTGGGTGGGGCGGAGGGAGATTTGGAGCATTGGTGATGGGAATGTTGCACTGGTGATGGGTTGTGTTCTTTACATGACTGAAACCCAAACACAATCATGTATGTACGCAAGGTGTTTAAATAAAATATATATTTTAAAAAAAGTCTCTGGAAACAAATGACAATAAAGACACTATCAGAATTTATGGGACACAGAAAGAGCATTACTAAGAGGGAACCCAACTATAGTCATGTTTGTAATCACAGTGTTAAAATAAAAATATTATTTTTAAAAACTTTTAGAAAAGGGGATTTGGGGAGAACCCAACACAAAGGCCTTCTCCCTAACTTGGGTTGCTGAGGGCCTTGATAGGCCCCTAGCCATCCCCTCTTCTGCCCCGGCCTCCAGGCCTTCCTTCCCTGGGTGGAAGCCCAGGTGACCAGACAAGGTTGGTGTCAGGTGGTTCCTCCTGAATGGGGTCCCAAACTTTCCCTGCCCTTCCCCCAGCACTAGGTGGGAAGGGCACAGGGTGGAGGGTGGGCAGATCCTGGCTTCCGGCTCTCTACCGAATCCTTTCTTTATATGGAGTCTAGCTCTAGCCAGCATGGGGTTTGGGGAGACCCCATGTCGAAGGCCTTCTTCCTAACTTGGGTTGCTGAGGGCTTTGATATGCCCCCAACCGTCCCCTCTTCTGCCCCAGGCCTCCAGGCCTTCTTTCCCTGGATGCCAGCCCAGGTGGCAAGTCAAGGTTGGTGTCAGATGGTCCCTCCTGGATGGGGTCCCAAGCTTTCTCTGCCCTTCCCCCAGCACTATGTGGGAAGGGCACAGTGTGAAGGGTGGGCAGATGCTGGCTTCTGGCTCTCTACCGAATCCTTTCTTGATCTGGAGGCTAGCTCTAGCCGGCATGGGGTTTGGCGAGACCCCATGTCGAAGGTCTTCTTCCTAACTTGGGTTGCTGAGGGCCTTGATAGGCCCCCCAGCCATGCCCTCTTCTGCCCCTGGCTTCCAGGCTTTCCTTCGCTGGGTGCCAGCCTAGGCGGCCAGACAAGGTGGGTGTCAGAGGGTCCCTCCTGGATGGTAGGTCCTAACTTGGGGTGTGCTGAGATTTGCTCGGTTGCACTAAGGTTGTCACTGGCAATTTCTTACCAGTCTACATGTTCAAAATTACACGGGAGTTAGCGCTCCCGGGCTCATATATATTAATAATATTCCATATCCTTAAGTTATTTTTTGCGTATGCAGAATGTCCATTTTGTATTCTGCCCTTTTGCACACCTCTACAGACCTCATTTTTACTCCTTAACTCTTTCCCCACCCCCACCATCAGTAACAAACATTACTCTTTTTAACTTCAGTACTGCAAAATCCTAATAACAGACCAAAGCCGTGCATTGGAACTAACAACCCCCAACTATTTTAAAAGACATAAAATGGACACGTATGTCTTTTGAATATTTTATGTGTTTTTTTTTCTCTGAAAGCTATAAGTCTTACTAAATATTCTCTATACAGTGACTATTCTAACAAATTTTTATCTTCTTCACTTTGTGAGCTGTTCAATAAGGAATTTTGGTGAAAGAGTCCCCCAGTTTATGCTTATGATTGAACCATGTCATGGGGGTTGTTGGACTTTTTCTTATGGCCCCCATATGTGCCGATAACATCACATGGCATTGTTTCTTGTTTGCATAGGCACATTCAAATGGGAAAATAATATACATACAAATAAGATCTTATCTAATAGAGATTGGAACACACAAATCTTGTAGTGCAACAGGACATTACATCCTGAACATTGACATAATGACCTGGCACATGCCTCAGAAGAATGGGCATCCTCCATTCACCCTGAACCAGGGAAGCTATCTATGAAACATCCAAGGTTTTTTATAGCAACATCTGGAAGCAATCCTCTACCAGCGAAGACCCTACCAGTGCTCTGACATCGACCTGCTCAACACTAAGAAGACTTGACAACAACGACCTGCTTACAGGACAGAGCTCTCTTCATTGCCCTTTAATTGTGAGATAAAACGAGAGGACACTCCGCACCATCCTGACTGCAATGTGGAATATGCAGATTCCAGGATCTTTAATACAGAAACATGATACCAACAACAGAGACTGTGTGAAAAATAAAAGTGTAATGGCACTACAGACAATGACTTGGATTGGACAAACTAGTTTGCCTGGAGCCTAGAGTTGGTCTTATGCCAGAAAACTTCAGGGGTAGGGTCTCCTTGTATTTAGGCCAACGTTTTTCCTTTCCATGTCCCTCATATTTTGGTGGGCCTATGCAAACAATACTTGCCACTCTAACACCGATTTTTGCTGTGCTCCTTTGACTCTAATCCTTAAAAAAAAAACCACTTAAGCTTTTAGGTTAATTTAAACTAATATGCATGTGCATGGAACATGTAAAAAATACTATGCCTTTAATGTTTAAGGAGTTACATAAGTTTTATGAATTTAGATTGTTTTGTGTGCTGCTAAGAAATATTATAATGTATTACAATCTGGGGACTTGAGGTACAAAGTAATTGTACATGGATTCTGTTTTATTTATCTTAATGTTCTTTGGCTGAAAGTTCAAACTTAAGATATCAGCAAGGGGACTTCTGAGAATTCTGTGTATGGGTGATTGTTCTTCCACTGTAACTTTATCTTGTCCTCTTTCTTTGCATCTTTGTTTTCATAATTAAAAATAAAAAATTTTAAAAAACTTAAAAAAAAGATTTACTCTTAGCAGTTAATATATGTATCACAGAACAATGAATCATGTTGTACATTACATGCCTAGCTCTTTTTTATAAATGTAAATTTGCACTCTTCTACCATTGTCATCCAATTTTCCCACTCCTAACTCCTCTGAAACCCATAACTCAGCTTATTCTCTAAAGTTTGTAATTTTTAATCTATACATCATTGAGATTGTACAGTACTTCTCTTTATGTCTGAAATATTTCATTTAGCACAGTGGTGGGCAACTTTTTTTTTTCAACTGAACCAAATCTCGCCAAAACCATGATTGAAATTTATTTTGAGAGCCACATTTTTAAAACCAAAAATACATAGGATGGTACACCGTTTTTAGTCTCAATAAGTTCCTATTGAGAATATTCTGCAGCAAGTACCCACATAGGTCTGGAGGATACAAACAACACAACTAATAAAACAAAAACTTTAGAAGTATATTATTTATTGATAACATTAAATTTCATAAAATTTGCCTTACAATGTAGAGAAAATTACATCCTGACAATGACTGACAAAGTCACAAACACTAATGTGAACATTAACCTTGCATTTCCTTGGATAGTTTGAGTAAGTCAGGTTTGTATGTTGTTGTTTTTAATTTTAGGCCTGATTCCAGGTTCTCATCGATGAGACAATTTCTCAATTTACTCTTGATAAGATTCATGCTTGAAAATGATTGTTCGCATAAATATGTAGACCTGAACAAGGAAAGAACAGCAAACGCTAGCTTTTTTAGTTGATTATATGAGTCAGGAATACTATTCCAGGTGTTAAAAATCAACATATCTTCCTTCTCCAGGTCTTTCAAAGCAGACCACTTGTGCTGTGAACTAAGTTCACATTGGTGTTTCTCCAATCTTTCTAAATTAGAATAAAGACATTCTTTGTTTTTTAAATCCAGCAATTGCATTTCAAAGTTGCCAATGTCAATATTAAAGAAAGAAAATTTTAATTCTGTTACAGTGGCATCCAGAAGCTTTTTTTTAAACAAAGGCCAACATTGCTTTGCTGTTTCTGAAATCCTGAAACCTCTTGAGTAAAGCTTCCCTCATATTTAAATGTGCTGTTTTAAAATAGGTAATGTCAATATCAGAATTATTCTCTTGGAAAGTGAATCAAAGTTTCTCTGTCAAAATCTTGAGCAAAAACAGATAATTTGTTTTCAAACAAAATAATTTCTTCTAACATTAAAAAAATTGTGTTTCCTTTCCCCGGTAGTTTATGATTAAGCTGATTTAGATGTGGAGTAACATCCACCATGAAATACAGTTTTTGAATCCATTGATCATTTGTTAATTCTGGATAGTGAACTCCCTTCCCGAGGAAAAATGCTTTGATTTCTGATAATAAGGAAGCAAAACATTTCAAAACGTTTCCTCTTGTTAATCAATGTACCTTGTTATGCAGCAGAAGATCTGCATACTCACTCTACATTTCAATTAAAAATTCTTTAAACTGGCGATGATGAAAAGCTTTAACTACAATGGAGTTGATCATCTTAATCACCAATTCCATAACTTTGCATTTCCAAGTTCCAGAGGCATATAATTTATATTCATTCCCTCCATTCCCCCCAACCCTTCCTTTTTCTGTGACAGAAATTGAGTACTCAGAGGAAGGCAGGCCAAGCCATTGCTACATCTACCAGATGACACTCTGCTGATTTAGGAGGCACAGTCTTCTTCTGAGGGCAGCAGACAGAGAGAGGATGCTGCCTCAATGCTGCGATGCCACACAGAAAGTCACCCCCCCCCACCACATGACCCGACTGGAGCTGTGTGGAGCCGGCCACTGGAGCTGCACACAGGGCACTCACTAACAGAGGCTAAGAGCAGAGACCTGACTCCTGGAGTGGCAGCCATGCACACAGAAGAGTGGCATTAAAAAGTGTAAAGAGCCGCATGTGGCTTGCGAGCCACAGCTTGCCAACCACTGACTTAGTATAACTCCCTATAAATGTTTACCCATGTTATTGCAAATTGAAGAATTTTCTATTCATGTTTGAATAGCATTTCTTTGTCTATATTTACCACATCTTCTTTATTCAATTTTAGACCCTTTGCTATTGTTGACACCAATCACTTCTTTCTCTCAACTATTGGTTACATGAGAACCTGTCATAGTCATATTTCTGATGCTAGGCACAGGTCTTATATTTCATTGGGACCTCAGAAATGTTAACCAAATTAATAAATTAATCATTTTAAGTTTCTTGTTATTTAAAAATAAACTTGAAAATAATATTTTAACTTGTTTTAATATATAAATTAAAAAATTCTAGAGTTGGTGTGAGGATGGAGAGGCCTTCCTCATTTGACTCAGCCCAGATCCTGCAACCCTTATGTCCTGGTGGGTCTGAAGCTTGCAGGGTGGTGACAGAGAAATTCACAAAACAGTCAGATGAAGTTCCAGGAGTCAGCGAGCTTTATTTCATGATCCTAACTGCCATGTTCATTTCCTCACCTGGTCTTTTCCTAACAGCTACTTCTCTGCTCCTTTTCTGGCTCTCTCTGCCTCTGTCTCCATTTCAACTGCTCTTCAGGCTTCGTTGCTGACTGACTCTCCTTTGCTGATTCTCCTTTTTGATTCACCTTGTTGATTCTCTGCTGGTTCTCCTTGTTGATTTGCTCTACTGATTCTGATTCTTCCTTCTCTCTCTAACTCTCCTTATTATCCCTTCTTTTCTCCAGCATATTCCTCTTACTGCCCATTCCATGTGTGGGGCCATTCTGATCATTTGGGTGGAATAAATAAGTAGTTGGGGGAGTGATACCCATATTAACTTTCATAGCCAAGTTGTTGTTACTCCCATAAAGAGTCCTGCCCCCTCACCGCCCCACCACCACTTGCTAACAGTGAAACTACAGTACAAACTTATCATTTGGGTTTATGGTACTTTTTTGTGGGGAGGACTATACCCAGCAGTGTTCAGGAGCCACTTCTCTTTCCAGTGTATAAGGGACCATGTGGTGCTGGGGATTGAACCAATGCTCCCGAATGTAAAGCATATACTCTAATCTTTGAATCATTTACCCAGCAACTCTGTAATAATTTTAAAAGCATTTTCAGGTTTTGCCTATGTGAGCTTTCCTTATATCCAACATGATATATATGTGTGTATCTATCTATAGATAGATACACATACCTACACATATTTAATGTATATAATATAAATATTTTATTCTCCATGATTATAATTTCTCCTTTTGCTAAGCTATTTAGTTATATTTTTCAGGAAGTTACAATAATGTTAAAGCTTCTGATATCAATATACAAAATTACTACACACCATCAAAGTGCCCAGGACTCTCCATCACTGTCCCCATCTCTCCTCTAGTCTGATCTTTCCCTATTCCCTCTCCATGGTTATATTTTGTTTATGTTGTTCTCATTTTTCTGAAATTAATTTCATATGAACTTTAACTTCTATTTTTGTTTATTTGTTTCAGTTTGGTTTGGTTTGGGAGCCACACCCAACAGTGTTCAGTATTTATTCATGTATCTGCATTCAAGAATTACTCCTGGCAGGCTCAGGGAACCATATGGGATGCTGCAGATTAAACCCAGGCCATATGCAAATCAAGCACACAACCTCTGTGCTGTCACTCCAGCTTAAACTGTAACTTCTTTATGAAAAGTGTTCCTAGACATTGAAGAAGAAACTTGACATTCTTTCCTATAGAGTTACAAGTCCAACTATTTGTCCAATTGAGAGGACAATTCCAGAAGTGTGTGGGAGGGATAAAATAGCGAGTGCACTGGCTCAAAAGGAGAGAAGTGGATCAAACTTAGGACAGCATGTCCATTCAACTGTATTATGCAACTTTTCTGCAGCTGTCTGCTCAACTACTGATGGCTGGGTTAAAGTTTAAAATAGATAGCTTTTCGAGTGCATATTTTCCAGTTTCACAAAAGAGTGCAAGTATTTGAAACTCAAATATGTTCATATCTTAAAAACCAATGGTGAATTTTAATCAAGCACAAATACAAGAGAAAGGAAATTGAACTCAGATTGAAACATCATCAGTTCAATGTACAAATTTGTAAACTTTAGCCCTGGCACACTTCTAGAACCCATCTTCTCCTGCTGACTCTGGCAATAATCGCTGGTCTAAATGTGATTCATTGCTTGTGATACCACAGACAACATCTGTGAGGTGGGGTGTTTCACTTCTCGCTTTAGCCCATGTTTACTTGTGCTGATTGGAAAGTAGGGATGTAAGAGGTCAGCAAATGTCAGAATTAGGGTTTCCTAATTTCATTGAAAAGCTCTGAACTAAGAAATATTTTAAGAAAGAGTCTTTTGAAAGGGATGAGCTATGAGCTCTGAACTACAATACAAGTAAAAACAGCCTTTGATATGAGGAAGATCATTAATTTGATGCTCTACATTCTGTACACCATAGTTGTTTAATCCTGTGGGTGAAAACGTATAAAATGTGTTTACATTTTTGCAATTGTAGAGGTATTTTAAAACTTTACACCTCAGAGAATATTAGAGAGCCAATACAATTACCTGAAAACTAATAAACAAAAAGAAAGACTCTCATGCAGTCCTATTTTCCATACAGAAATTATACCACTGGGGCCATAACACTAGTACAGCCTTGCACATATTCAACCCAGTTTGACCCAGGCAGGTGAGAGAAGGAAAGGGAATGAAAAGGAAGGGAAGGGAAGAAGATGGCAGGAGAGGAGAGGGGAAGGGAGAGAAAGGGAAGGGGAGGGGAGGAGAAGAAAAGGGGAGGGGAGGGGAAGGAATGGGAGGAGAAGGGGAGGCTAAGGGAAGGGACGGGGAAAAGAAAATGAGAAAGAGTAAGAAGGAGGAATGGAGGAAGGAAAAAAAGAAAAAATTATATGGGGTTGGAGAGATAGCATGGAGGTCGAGCATTTGCCTTGCATGCAGAAGGATGGTGGTTCAAACCCCGGTATCCCATATGGTCCCCTGAGCCTTCCAGGAGCAATTTCTGAGCATAGAGCCAGGAGTAACCCCTGAGTGCTGCTGGGTGTGAACCCCAAAGAAAGAAAGAAAGAAAGAAAGAAAGAAAGAAAGAAAGAAAGAAAGAAAGAAAGAAAGAAAGAAAGAAAGAAAGAAAGAAAGAAAGAAGAAAAAATTATATCACTAGTTCACCAAATAGTACATCAGAGAATCATATCTTTTAATAAAATTATCCAACTAGGAAATGAACATAAATATATAAGAAATGGACATAAGAGGCTGGAGAAATGGTACAGCAGGTAGGGCATTTGCCTTGCCTATGGTCAATCTGGGTTCAATGTCCAGCATCCCATATGGTTGCATGAGTAATTCTTGAGTGCAAGCCAGGAGTAACCATTGAGAAACACTAGGTGTGGCCCAAGAACAAACAAAAAGGACATAAATACAAAATAAATGTAACCTGGGTCTGATCAAACTTCTGAACCCATCTGAGTATCCTCAAGAAATGCTGAGGACAGAATACAGGCTACAGGTCACCTCAAGTGTGCTACCAGCAAGATGCAGACTGTAGAAAACTCTGTCGGACAATCTGATTGCCCATGTTCTTCACCAAGTCAGTTCTAAGGGAGGTGAAAAAGAGTAGAGAACAGAATTCAGTTAAAGAAAAAGAGCTTTAAAAGAAGGATTTCAGGTTGATGGGGTTCAGGGAGAAGAACTGGGTTGCACTCAAGCCATGCTCAGAACTTATTACTGGCTCTGTGCTCAGGGTTCACCCCTAACAATGATAAAGGGATCATATGTGGTGTTTGGGATAAAACCAGACTCAGACATATGCAAGGCAATTGTGTTAAGCTTTGTATATCTCTCCAGCCACAGAAGAATTTTAAAAATTTTAATAAGCAGGGCTCCTCTACAGTGTCGACAGATGCACTCATGTCATGAAATCATAAAGAAGAATCAGAAAATGCTTATAACAGTCAGGACAGTGGACATGCTGGGACTTCCAGAGTGGCTCACCAAGTGCAACTTTACCTTCAGAACAACATTATGAAACAGTGGTATTATAATAATACTGTTTGTTACATTTGTTTTATATGCTTTTCTGTATTTTATTTTATAATAAAGATATATTTAAGGGAGGTTATCCTGATTGAACCATAGTACTACTATGTGTCACCAGGACAGCCACATGGACTTGGCCAATAGCTCAGAAAGGAAGAGAACGAGACAACTGCTGAACCCCCAGAGTCCCTGAGGGCCAAGAATTTGCCCAGTTACACATGGTGGGTGGCAACTGAATTTTACCATGGCTTTGGACCAAGATAGTGTTTTGAATTCCTGGCAGAAATGGATGGGAAAGGCTTCAGAAGTTGTTTTTGAGAAAACCATATTTTAATTCTTGGAGCAATTTACTTTTCTGGGCACCAAAACTCAAGGCATGCAGTTGTCAGAAAAATCTTGGAATGGCACCTTTAATTCTGTGCTCTTTGAGGGCTGAGTGAGAAAGAACTAGCTTGAGAGACCCTTTTCATTACCAAGAAATTCTGTAGCATCCTTTTCAGCAATGCACAGAGTGCTATTGCTGTATCCCAGGCTGAAGCCAACACTTTTCTACCCAGAAATCTAGATTAGGCGAGGAACTTTTATTACATAACTGATACCAAAAATTCCATCTGAGTCCCCAAGGGATGGCAGCATAATATGTCAGAGCAAATGAAACAATATGTTCAAGCCAAGATTTTTTTGCAATATGATATCAAGTAACATGTTTATATTGTTTAGGTTATAATTGAAACATTCATGAGACTATACTGATAGAAATGATTAAATAAAGAGAATCTGATGGTCGTGTGCTGAAGAATTCTAAATCATTTATATAGATACTAAATCCTTAAGAAGATACTCAGGGCTGGTGAGGTGGCACTAGAGGTAAGGTGTCTGCCTTGCAAGCGCTAGCCAAGGAAAGACCGCAGCTCGATCCCCCAGCGTCCCATATGATCCACCCAAACCAGGGGCAATTTCTGAGTGCTTAGCCAGGAGTAACCCCTGAGAATCAAACGGGTGTGCCCCCCCAAAAAAAACAACAAAAAAAGAAGATATTAATATGACCAAACTAGTTTTTTTCCCCTGGCAGTGCATATGGTACCCTGAGTACTACCAGCCCTAAGAATGGCCAGGTGTGACCCCCAAAAAGAGAAGGCATTAACTTATCCATGATCAAGGACCCAAGCAGCAGTGACAAACCCTGGCTATTGTATGGTTCCTTGATGTAATGTGAAGAGAATAAAACTTGGTCTTTATGCTCTTTCTTCCCCAATCTCTTCACCCAAATCTATCATGAGAAAAACACCAGACCAAATTCTATCAGAGGATCTTCTGCAGTGTTTGACCAGTACCCGTCAAATCTGTCATACTCATGCAAAGCAACGAAAGCCCAAGAAACTGTTCCAGCCCAGAGGAAGCTGAGGACACATGCCTACTGATGTCCTCAGAAATCTCGGATCTCGGGGCCCAGAGAGATAGCACAGCGGTGTTTGCCTTGCAAGCAGCCGATCCAGGACCAAAGGTGGTTGGTTCGAATCCCGGCGTCCCATATGGTCCCTGTGCCTGCCAGGAGCTATTTCTGAGCAGACAGCCAGGAGTAATCCCTGAGCAACGCCGGGTGTGGCCCAAAAACAAAACAAAACAAAACAACAACAACAAAAAAAGAAATCTCGGATCTCTCTGGGAGAAGAACAAAAAAAGGAGACAATTAAGAAAATAAGAGTAAACTAATGGTCTTTCCATAACAATATATCAGGTGCAAGACATAGCATGGGGTTAAGGCAGTTACACGGCAACCATCTGACCACAGTGCAATCCCCAGAACTTAAGTATGGTCCCAAGCATTGCCAGTAGTGATCTTGAGCACTTCTGGATGTGTTCATTCCATGCACTCCAGAAAAAATAAGGTGTCAGTATTGCTTCATTGTCATATAAAGTATTAACAATGGTAACAACTAGGCATGGGACTAAACAGAAACCTTTGTTATTATTTTCACTTTTCTTTAACCTAAAATATTGTAAAATAACCATTTCAAAACTATCCTAAAATAAAAGATGAGGGGGCCAGAGAGATAGCATTGGGGTAGGGTGTTAGCCTTGCATGCAGAAGGACAGTGTTCGAATCCCGGCATCCCATACGGTCCCCCAAGCCTGCCAGGATCGATTTAATAAAAAATAAAAGATAAATAAGCTATATCTATTTTAGAAGTTAATAAGTTATATAAGCTGCAAAATAGTATATATTTTAGCAATTCAAATTGCTAAATTCAAATTCACAATACAATATGAAGTTTAATTCAAATTCATAACACAATATTCAAATTCATAATACAATATTAAATACAATATCCCAATTTATAGTGCAGTATTATGTAATTTAGCAATATTGATGCCTTCATCAATAATGATAAACTCATTCAAGTTTTTATTATTTATTATTATTTGGTTTGGAAGGCCACATCCGGTGATGGTCAAGACTTCCTCCTGGCTCTGTGTTCAAGTGTCACTTCTGGAAGGGCTTGGAGGGTGTCTTATGTAGAGTCAGGGATTGAATTTGAATTGGCCAATGCAAGGCAAACACCTTACCTGCTGAACTTTCTCTTTGGCCCTCTTTTACATCTTTAATAAGCACTTGTTTCATGCCAGCAAATTTCCTGGCATTTATTTAAGTTTATCTCAGCCTTCAAAGGGCTACAGTCAAACAGGAATTGGCTGACTCTAGACATCCCACAGGTTTGCTAACTGACTTTCCTCTAATGCTATGGTGAGAGTTTTCATTTGATTTACTCCAAAAAATTCTCCCTATCCTACAGAGTGGTATCAGCAGGGAGGCCCATGAATTCTTAGTGTTTATAAAGAGAGCCACATTCAGTGGTCTGTTGTTATTTGTTTGCAAAATCAATTAAATTCACATGTAGAATGTCATGACTAGAAAGGCTTAGTGAGCCAACACTATGGGTGCCCTGCACTTAAAGCATCCCCGAGTTCATCACAGCGGACTTCTACCTTCCATTACCTTTCCTGGGGAATTTCTCTTACCTCCAGAACCTACCTGCATAGCCAAAATGTAGGTAGATATGATAGAAAGCCCAATTGGCTGAAACAAAAACTGAATAAAGGTGGTATTTAAGTAACCCAACTCACCATCACTCAGGTGGAATAACTTCTAAGTGTCAATGCTGATCTTGGAAGTCTAGCAGAATTAAACTCCAGTTGTGGGCCAGAGTGATAGTACAGCAGGTAAGATGCTTGCCTTGCACACAACTGACCCAGGTTCAATCCCTGGCATTCCATATGGGTCCCCAATACCCTTCAGGAATAATTTCTCAGCACAGAGCCAGGAGTAAGCCCTGAGTATTACCTGGTGTGGCTCCAAAACAAAAATAAACAAAAAAATCCTGTTGTGATCATTTGCTTAGTTGGGTGCCTCTTGTATGCTGTCTTCACTTCCTAATTGCTTGTTAGAGAGCCGCATCAGCAGTAATAGGGACTAGGTGTGCTTCCTCTCAGCAGTGTTCAAGGATTTCCACATACAGAGCATATACTTCACCCGTTGAAGCCTCTCTCACTCTTTCACTTCCTCATTGTTCTCTCAATCTTTCTTCAGCTCCTCCTGACTACTGGTGTCAGTGCTGTTTCTAGAAGAACACAAACTAAAATAGTCTTGAAGTTTATTTAGACCAGATAAAATATATGTAGTGAGGTAAAGTGCCATTCCACAGCTCCCACAACTAATAACTAGTAAGAAGCAGAGAAGGGTCAAAGCTCACAGAGCATGCTCAAATACACACACACACAGAGGCCAGTGAGGTAGTACAACATGAAAGTTTCTTGCCCTGTAGAAGCTAACCTGGATTCAATCTCTGACACTATATATGGTCCCCCAAACCCTGATCCCTGAGTTCAGAGCCAGGAATATCATCAGCTGTGGTCCCCAAATGAAGCAACATAGAAAAAAACACATATAACCAATTCTGGATAGCCTTTTAGGGCCAGGGATTAACTCAATGATAAAGTGTACAGCACCATAAACAAAACAAACAAAATACAGGTTAGGAAAATAAATTAAAGTGTAGAACCTATTTCCTTTCTGTTGGTTTGATCCTTTAATCTCAAGAG